>NW_024962335.1:28636066-28712634 GCF_019238085.1 Lagopus leucura | reverse complement strand
TAAAATAAAATAAAATAAAATAAAATAAAATAAAATAAAATAAAATACTAAAAGATGTGCCTTACAGGAAACTCTGGAGATAGATCAGTGAGATAAAGTGTACAGCTTTCTTTATAGATTCATTGCATGACTTGGATTGGAAGAAACTTCAAAGATCATCAAGCTCCAACACACCCTGCCACACAGTTGCCAACTGCTGGACCAAGTACTAGATCAGACTGCCTAGGGCCCAATCCAATCTAGCCTTGCACACCCCACCTGTGAGGTTATTCATCGGTTCCACAACCTCTCCCCTGACATCTAATCTAAAATTTCCCTCCTTTAGTTTAAAACCATTCTTCCTTGTCCTATCACTGCTTGCCCTTGCAAAAAGTTTATTTCCCTCATGTTTATAAACTCCCTTTAAATATTGGAAGGCTGCAGTGAGGTCTCCCCACACGTTATATTACATTATTATGACTACATTACACATATTACTGTATTACGTATTATGACTGTATTACACACGGGAGAAAGTAAAAGGTAATCACTCCCTCCTCCTTTATCCCTCAGAACTCAATGAATTTCCTCATGACTTTACAGATATGGTAGAAGTGCTCAGCCTCAGGTCTTCATAAAACTTCAGAGACAGAGTCAGCTGCTAATATTCACCTAATCCAAAGTGGTACAAAAATTGCGCCATGCTGAGAACAACAGACATCCTTTTACAGTTGATTTCAATTTCCCAACAATAATTTTTTAATATGAGAAACCACGAAATAACTATTCACCAGAGCCAGCACCTGAAAGGGGCACTGAAAGGCCACCCAACTGCAAGCCCCATGTTTGCCTCTACAACCAGAGCAGCTGACTCTCACTGTTAAACCTATACCTTCTCATGCTGTATTAACCAACTGTCCTGCACAAAATGATTCAGTATTCAGCCACATCTGAAGCAAGTATATCACTTGCTCTCCAAGGATCTTTACAGCTAAACATTCATCTAAGCAAATGTAAGGAAAATACTAATTTAACAGATGTCAACTACCCAAAATTTCCATAGAAGTAAACTAGAGGCAATAAAAAGCAAGTGCCAATTTTTTCAACTGCTCTGTTCAGAAAAACAGCAGTTTCACTGTAAAATAAAAAAGCTCAACTCCACTTGGAGGTGTATTTTCACTGAAAATTATCCTATTTTTGTGATCATGCATAAAAGGCTGCTGATGAAAAAAGTTCTCTGATGCTGACAGTGACTCATTTTGAGCAATTTAACAGCATCGTGTAAGAAATACAGAGGAGTTTTTTAACATTCTGACTCAAGCCATTTGTCCTTTGAATCAGATCAGGTTTTGCTTACAAAAACCATTTTCATGAATCACAACCTCACACTCATACTTTCGTTTTTTTTAATTGCAAATTTAGCTTAGAGCTAGTGTAATAGTATGAAAAAAAAACAAAACCAAAGGCAGAGATGCTTTCTAATAAATCAAATTTCTTACATTTCCTCCTCAAAGGACAGACTACACTTTTCTGGATAAGGATGGACAGAGAAGGCTACTCAGATGCCAGAGCAGACAGGGAAGAAGAGGGTGCCTCATCTGTCCCCCTCAGGGCTACTCAGTTTGGAAGATAAGTCCAGCCAAAGGCTCCAAGAGCAAAAGAGAGAACTTTAACTGACAAGAAAAAATCCTGTGTCAAGTTCTTATTGGTATAAAGCACTACAATAGTTACTGCAGTGATTTATACCAGAAGAAAATCTGTTCCCCTTAAAAGACTCCACATTGGATTTTCTCTCTCCATTCATCCTTTTCTTCACCATCTGTTTTACTTATTTAGTCTTTTCACTGAAATACGCGTGGAAATAATGCCCTAAAGTATTTATTATGCCTCTCAAAAAAGGCCTTTTTTTTTTTAATATTATTTTGATAATAACAAATTTTAAAAGCCACAGACTACGTAGAATGATCAGTTACCTAAAAAGAGATTGAGCACTTAAAAATCTTTTGGGATGTGACCTTGAACAAATCTGACTCATAGAAGACACATAGAAGAAATATGCTCATAGAAGACACTATATGGATAGATCTAGAAAAATCGTACTCATACAAGTTATTTCACTAATTCCAAAGGTATTACTTCCATACTTAAATATGAAGGACGTACTTGGGTACACTACTCCACATATAGGCAATGGGTTTAGTAGCTCTCACATCAAGTCCAAGTGCATCAACATACGGATGAAAAAAATCACCTTAATTAAAAACATTACTTGCTCAAGGACATATATAGATCTCCCATTTCACAAATCTAATAATGGAAAACCAGACAGCTGGTTGTCTTTCTGTTTGGTACTGCTGGCAGACTCTTCAAGATAGTGGTCTTAAGACAGCAGGAGGGTGGAGAAAAGAAAAAGCAACAGTTTTCCTGCAACGACTTGCCAAAAAAAATGAAAATGTGTGAGACAATGTGTTAATGAGTATCAGCACATATGGGCAAGTACTGGTGATTTTTGTAAGACAAAAATTTGCAATTAAAATGCCATTTGCAATACAGATAATTAAGATTATCACCAAAATCCCTTTTTAAAGTAGTGGATGCACAAATATACATGTAAGATAATGCATCCTATGCCTCTCTAGTTCTACAATAAATGCGTGTCATATTGAAATTTGAAGACTTTTCTATCAGAAATCCAAATGAATTCTTTTAATCCTGATGTCTTCTATCTTTACTTTACAATAATCACTAATAAAAAACTGATTTTTTAGAGCATCAAACTATGATTTCTTGAGATCTCATTTATAATTCCATTATCAATTAGTCCTTCAATTATTTTAGTATGGAGATTTCTATAGAGTAATTGAGCAGAGGTTCTCCCAAAATAACATCTTGTCTACCCTTAGCCTTGGGAAAATTCTACTCATACAGCCCAACCTATCAGGCTTGTTCTTAAACACAAGCTACATGAATTGAACAGCAGTCTCTAGGATGCTCTTTCTAATATCTAGAAATCAGTTTTGCTGATTATGTATTGTCTCACCTCCGGTCACCTTAGCTAACAGCACCCCAGGAAAGTGTTACAGCTCTCCTGAACTTTTTAACCGCTTCTGCCTTTGACCTGATGGCAGCACTGGGAAGTCCTCTCCAACACCACATTTTCTGTAGAAATGAGGACAAAAACAGGTGCTCCTCACAGAGAGAAAGCAGGGCTTCAGTTGTCAGCAAATTTAAAGATTTTAAATGAATTTCACCTTAGGGGAAAGACTGATTGAAAGACAGTGGGGCTCTCTGTATACAGAAGGGTTTATTGTACTCTGTATCTTGCCAATAAGAATAATTTCTCAGAGATGTTATCCTCTTGCTGTTGGCAGAAACATTCAGAGAATACTGTAGAATGTAAAAGGGCAGTTTTGCGATGTGAATGAGAACAGTGATTCTTATCATTTTGGAGTGCATCTCAATGGAATAACCTGAGATACACTCAGTATCAACAGTAGCTACCAGGAACGAAAGAACAGCTCAAATTATTTAAAATTCCATGGTAAAATGAGTTCACAGGAAAAGATCCCTCCATCCCCTTTATTCCTAAAAAAATGAACAAGATGTGAGCAAGGCATTTTCCTTCAATAACTTATTTTTCTCTTTTGTTTGTATGGTTTTTCTCTAATTGTTTTTATGATCTTTTTCAATTATTAATGTAAGATGTAACTACCTATGATTGAAATATATTGTCTTTAACAAAGACACAGTCAAGAGGAATTCTGATGCATTATTTTCATGAGCATTAGCAACAGGACTTAACACTGTGTATCTGTTTAATCGAAGATTAAATAAGCTTTTAGCGAATTAAATAATTGCCTTGGTTCAGTCTTTTTATTCCTAATGGCTTAAGACATAAGGACTCAAAGCTGTCTTTGGGACTGAATCTAGAAAAGATTATGAGCTGGTTCTTAGGTTCAGGGAGCGCCTTAGAAAAGCAATTTAATCCCACTCAAATTTTGTGGCAACCTAATAAATAACAGCGGTATTTAACTGACATTTCAAAGCTTCACGGGAGAGTCATTGTATTTGTTAGCCTTTAGTCTCATTCCTTCGTCTTGCTTTAGTGCAGGAAATGGATGTTACCAAAAATTGAGAAGTATCACTGAGATCAAAAAAGTGAATTAATTTTAATGCAAAAAAATTATTCACATTCAGTGAAAAGAAACTCATACCAAACTGCCAAGACTGACCCTAAACCTTGTTCTTCAAGTTTCAGTCAGACTATTTCCATTAGCAGTGTTATATAACTACTGAGAGACTTCACTACAAAGACTTAAGGGCTCTCCTTTCCTGCTAGGCCAGCAGGATTTCTCCATGTTATTTTCCTATCCTATGCCACTTTCCAGCATGGAGGGCTCAGGCTGAGCAGGAGACTGGGAGGTATTTCTCCAGAGAATGCTGCAGACCTAATTGCTCATCATGCAGCAGGGACTGTGAGGGCAGTGACTCCAAGCCTTCTTTCACAATCTGCTCTTCAAGCTGACAACAGCAGCAGCTCAAAGAGCAGCTGCACAGCTGTCTGCTCTTTCCCAAGTGCAAAAAGTGTGCCTTCAAGCACACTGAAATGAAAAGGGAGAGAAGCTTCACACAATTCAACTGATGTTGGATTACGTCTCAAAGGCGTAAGGTGTCAGGAGGTGCGTTATAAACCTCAGAGGCTTCTGTTAGTTATAATGATGCTGAATTACGAGAAATAAAGAATGCTACCATGTTCTTTGTGCCACTTGCTAATGAGATTATTTCCACACAGGTCAGAAACACAAACAGCTCCTGGATGAAACACTTACCAACAGATATCAGTAGATCTGAAACACAGTGGATGCTAGGAAACCATCTATTTGGGCTGTTACATCCACATTAACAATGATGTACGTCTACACAGGTTAGGCAGAGTGAAAAATCATGGCAAACAGAAAGGAAGATTGCCGCAAAAAACATTTGTTTGCAGATTATTTGAAAGTTCAGACTTTCAGGTGTATTACCAGATATTTATCAAAGTTGTTGAAGGTTGCAAGATAGTATCCAACTGCTAGTTTGCTTCTCTGAAACAGCTCTTAATCAGTGACTCAAGAAACACATAATATCTATATCCTAAATAGTGACTCCTTGTACCACTTAGTCAAAATCCGCCATTGATCATAAATCATTAGTATCTACATAAATGTTTTCATGTCCCAGTGTGATCCACTGACTAGTCAGGCTGTGCTCCACAGCTGTACGTAAATGACTAGATATAGAAATGATACAGAAACAATCTCAGTAAGCAACATTACCTTGCTGATTTTTCCACAGAGCCTAAGAACAGCCAGGAAGGTTTACATAGGCTAGAGGGACTAATAGAAGGGAGATGCCTGTGACATATCTTAGATGAAAAATGAAATTGGGGCAGTCATCATGAATCTCCTAGTCAGCCAGGGAAATTTCTATCATAATACCTTTGCTGTCAGTACTCCTTTATGTTAAGAAGCAACATTAGGGTAGGAAATTCCTCATACTTTTTCAAATCCAGCCGAGAACTGAGCACCATATTTTACACACAAAATCTGTACTACCTGCATGCATAATGATATTGCTTCTTTAAACAGAGCAGGAACTTGATCTCTAATTCTTTCATTATTATCTGCTTACTTAAGGATTTGTAAATGGTAACATTTAGAAAGTATCACTGAAGTCAAGGTACTCCCAGAGTGAAATTTTTTACTCTCCCATCCTAAGGCTCTCAAGCTAGAAGAAATATCACTGAACATTAATTATCAGCAACAATTTAGTTATCTGAAATAAATCATTTTGATTTAAAAAACAAAACAGAAAATTACTTCCCTATCCCTGATATGAAAACTTTGCCCTACCTAATATGCTTGATCATAAATTATCTAGTAAAGATATATCTTTTAGAAGCAATGAATAGTATTGCGGGACTAATTCACTAAATCTGCCATAACACACTTGAGAGATAATTGAGACGTCAAGCCTCATCAATATCAACCCACTTAAAGTAAGGACAAGAGGACAGTGGAGGAATGATAATGAATAATGCCATTACGTGAAGCTAGTTAACTTATAGCTTAGAAACAGATACATATCAGTCACTATTCTGAGAAAGTCCTTGAATGTTGTGAAAGTCTACATTGATAAGTATCTCAGTTCCTTAAAAAGCTTATTTCTACAGAAATTGATTGCTTTAGGAGGGCAGTAGTCTTCTTTGTATTTTAACTTCCTGACTTGTACCTTTGATTAAATTTTAACTGACCACACAGGAGTCCAAATAATGAGGTTAGAGAGCACACAGGAAACATTAGTAAAATATACACATTTTTTAAAAAAAATCTCTTTCTGACCAGGCAGAGGAAAATAAGTGCCAGATCTCTCAAGAGCTTCAAACCTCAGAGGAGGTTTCTACTATTTTTCAGCACTATTAATTTGTTCTCGATCTTATTCTTAGTAACTGGTTGTAAATCTCCTTATCTGATCAATAAACATACATATAAACACCACATTACTTTCTCATCAAATGTCTTGCATCACAGTTATCATCCACTCATGCTGAAAATGGACACTGAAAACAATCCCATTTCCTGTTATCCTATTCTTTCTCCCCTTTCTCTTCCTCCATTTCCCTCCTCGTCAGCTCACTCCCATTTTGATATCCCTCTCTCATAGGGTATCATTTCACAGGTGCTCACTCCTTCCTTTTTTTCTGTACTGGTTAACTCCACAGTCTCCTTAGTATAGTTCCATAGTCTTCCTGTACCATCACTAAAACTCTTTTTCCTTTTTCTCTTCTTCTCTGAAAAATACTAACTTCAGTAAGCTTTTCTCTCTAGCCACTGATGAAGGATATAGGAGACACAGAAAATATTCATGAGTTTAACAATTCTCTGCCTTGACAATTGTAAAAACCTTTGCAAGCATTGTACTTCTCACTGCTCTTATTCACTTTATCCACGATGTACTGCCAAGCTATATGATGTTCTGGACATTTCATCTCACTTCTTAAATCAACTTCATTAGCTCTGTACCTCCCATAGGATTTTCAGATCCCTCATCCTCAGACCCTGCCCTGAGCAGTTCCCTCTTCTTGTCTGGTACCTGGTGCATTCTCTTCCAGTTCTGTTTGTTTTGCTTTCATCTTACCCTAACAGCATTTCTGTGCCTTCCCCTATTCACACACTCTGCTTGAAACAGCTCTTGAAGCTGATGACTTCTCCATTTCCCTCTTGATCACCTTCTCTTTCCTGCTCTGTTGAAGACTGTCATATAAACCATCTTTTTCACTCACAATTAGTCAATTCTTTGATTCCTGGCAGAGAGAAAAATATTACATTTAGATAGCAACAAACATCAATTTTCAGTTCTGCTCAGTGCCTTCCTTCTTTCTCACATACCTGGCTTTCTATTATTCATTTTATTTCACTGTTTTGCTTTCTTTCATAATCCTTCACCTCCCCATACCTGCATTATACTTTTTATGCCTGATCATCTCCTGCTCACTCCCTTGGTTTAATGCCTTTTCTCTTTGTTTTTCAGTGAATATGACAGGTTACTACTAGATCTCATTCTGTCTGAGAACAGCCTACCTTATTCTGGGTGACAAAAAAAAAAAAAAATACAATAACATGGCAATTAAAATTCAGTAAGGCACAATCAGAGCTGGCACTGACTTATTTTCCCTTGTCTCTTCCCCTCTCTCAACAGCTATTGCAATTTGGAAAATTTCAGCTAATAAAAACCAAAACTTTATCCCAATCTCCTAAGAAGCACAGCTTGTCTGATCAAAACCTGCTGATCAGTCTATCCTAATCATCCTTGTACTTGTAAGTCACTATCAAACAAATAATACAAAGAGAGTAAGGACAGAGAAGTTATCAGAGTTGAACCAAAGAGCAATCAGAATTAGCATCTTCATTAACTGTGGGATGCAGCAGCCAGTTGGCCCCACCAGTGCAGGATGTAGTCCACCCACTTGGTATGCGCCTGGCTTGAGAGCAGCCAAAGCTCTTCTGGCACATACCCAGTGATACAGGTAATGAGAGGGAACTGGAGGTACAGATGTGAAAAAAAAAACGAAGAAAAAACTGCAAGAAGCCAGCCTTCCTTAGCTTCCCTGCTTACAGTGAAAAAATCTAGGTTTATTTCACCCAACATGAAACCACTGTGCATTTCATCTTTTCCAGGATCAGGACATAACTCTGGCACACTAATATCTAAAACACAAATGACACATTTTTTCTTTTCTGTTTCTCCAATCCAGAGACAGAGCAACATGCTCCCTACCTTTTCTGAATTATACTGGGATTTGCAGTCACCAGCTGGGTTTTCAATCCAACATCCTTGCTGTATTCTCTGGATAGAGGAGGAAGGTTGCACCTGTGCACAGAAAGACATTCAAGATTTTAACTGACAGTCAGGATTGACAGGTTTCATCCCCAGTCTTTTTTATTCTGCAAGTTTGCAGTTTTAGAAAAAGAACTGCAAGCTGACAGAAAATGTGAAAGTGCTGTACAAACACTGGACCAAGCTAGGCATTCTCCTACTATACTAAATCCCATATGCACAATAGGGCATTTTTGCACCAGACCGTGGGGAAATATAAAAAAAAAAAAAATCTTTTGTAGACATGATCCTATGAACTATTAAGCAAAAACAAAGTGACCTGGCACCTCTGACAGGTTGAAAGGCTACAGCTGTTATTATCTACAGCCAAAACTTTTTTCAAACTCTTTCCTCCAAATTCTCTTTTTCACTCTGCTTTGTCTTGTTTTCTAGCATCAGGCTCTGTATTGGTATCACACACATCACATACGTCTTGCAAACAACAGGTAAATGCCCTTCAGTATCAAGAACTTCCCAAGAAAATACAGAGAAAAAAATGTAAGTGATTATTTACAGTGTGCATACTATGTTCTCTACAGTCTTGTTCTGGCAGACAGGTCAATAATATAAAAAAGATAAAGTGACCGAGTAGATCTACTTTGGCAAGCAAACAGGGCTCCAAAAAACACAAGTGGAGAGAAACATGCAAACAAGGAGCAGTCCTAAATACTCCTAATTAAAGAGGTGGAAGAAGAAGGAAGGATTGTAAATAAAGGTGAAAATATGAGGGCTGCTCCAAAAGTAATGTCTCCCGCTTTAATATCTTGGCCCACAATATCAGAAGTAGATGTTGGTGGTACGGCAGTAGAGGCTGAACCCTCCCTCTGATATTCCATTACAGCTTGTTGCTGTGTGTCAGAGGACAGCAGAGGGGCAGTCTGACAAAACAGCATCTGACACGGAAGTAAGTATGAAGCAAAGGTGTGGAATTAAATTCCTCCACGCAGAAAAAAATTGCACTCACTGAGATTCATCAGTGCTTGGTGAATGTTGATGGAAACCAAGCACTGGATGACAGCACGAGGCAATGGGAGGTGTGTTTCAGCAGGGTGATAGCGGGTCACCTCCACTGGTGCAGATTCTTATGAGCATGGCATGCAGCTCTCGTTCATCACTGGCAAAAAAGGTAGCTAATGGTGACTATGTCGAAAAATAATGTTTTGTAGCTGAGAATTTGCTCTATCAAATAGTGTGATTGTGCTCTTTGCATCTACTAGAGTTTTCTTAGAAATAAATAGGAGGCATCACTTTTAGAGCAAATGACATAAATTCAAGCTGCATCCAAGACTCAGCCCTGTTATAGAAATTAGTCATGAGAAATGAACTCAACAACAGCAATTACACTAAAAACGAGCGTCAAAACACTGCTTTCAATTTCAGAGTTGTCTTACTTCTTAAACCAAAGATATGAAGAATAATACTAGTGCTTACAGGGTAAAAACAAAACCAAGATTCTCAAAGAAAAGTGGAATTGGGAATTTTTCTGGAGCAAGACTGGTAGCACTGTTAGGTTGTTTTTTGAGGTGGTTTTGCTGTTGTTTTTTTTCCCCCAAAATCTTGTACAGACTGGCTGAGGTGCATCTCCCTGCTGCCCCAGGGCCTCAGCCTGGCAGGGAGCTGTTAGTTCAAATCCACCACTTCTCCTCTGTTACCAGGGAGACACAGGTCTCCATGACGTGGGTTGCACTTCTGGGAGAGGCAGCTTCATTTTCTTCCCATGCTCCCATTAAACTCTGTGGCACTCTGGTTCAGGAGCACAGCTCCAGCAGTTTTCAATGGTAGGTCAAACAAATGTTTGTGAAGAAAGATGTGTGTACAGGTGACCTTGCCCTAGATTAAAGAGATGGAATAAGAAACCTCTGGCAGGCCACAGTTTAATGATTCCTGATTTGAATAAACATAGACTCATATGGCCTTTTTTGATTGAAGTTTATTTAAAAGCACTGTGATGGACCAAGATATGTCCTTAGTTTTATCATCTTAATTTATTTCTCACACCAGTTGCAGAAGCAATACTTAAACACGCTTACTCCCTTCAGCAGTAAATCACTTTCCTGATCTGTCCTGCGTGAAATATTAAGAAGTGGCCTAAGCAGCCAACGGGAAACTCAGCAAGAAGTCAGTGCATCTTCAGAAACTCTTTGCCCTTTTCTCGAACGGGTCAGCAGAGTGCTAAGCTCCGTGCAGGTGAGTAATGTACCAAGAAGTAAAAGATTCACAGTAAGATGCATGTGTTTTTTATTATCTTACTCTTGCTCCTGGTACTGAGGAGTATGTAAACATGCAGGAAAGAAGGTAGAAGCAGGACAGTGTCTGAAGTCATCATTTTTTTATATGAACATAAATGAAAGAGGAGAACATAATTATAAATGAAAGAGGAGAACTTCGGGGAGAACTTTCGGGGGCAGCTTGGGTTGTAGTGACCACGAGATGGTGGAGTTCAAGATCCTGAGTGGAAGAAGTAAAGCAAAAAGTAGGATTGCTATCCTGGACTTTAGGAGAGCCAACTTCGATCTCTTTCGGGGCCTACTTGGAGCTGTCTCATGGGCTAGGGTGTTGGAAGGCAAGGGGGCCTGTGAGAGCTGGTCAGCATTTAAGCAGCTCTTCTTCCAAGCTCAAGATCGGTGCGTCCCTGTGAGGAAGAAATCGGGAAAGGGTGGCAGGAGACCTGTGTGGATGAGCAAGGAGCTCGTGCGCAAACTCAAAGGAAAGAAGAAGGCCCATGAAATGTGGAAAAAGGGTCTGACTACTTGGGAAGAATACAGGAATGTTGTCAGGGTCTGCAGGGATGCGACAAGGAAGGCTAAAGCCCGCCTGGAATTAAATCTGGCAAAGGGGATAAAGGATAATAAAAAAGGTTTTTTCAAGTACACTAACAGTAAAAGGAAGACTAGGGAGAATGTGGCTCCCCTGCTAAGTGACGGGGGTGTTCTGGTAACGGGGGATGCTGAGAAGGCGGAGATACTGAATGCCTTCTTTGCTTCTGTCTTCAGTGAAAAAGCTCCCCCTCGGGAATCTGAGACCCTGGAGATTAGTGAGAGGATCTGGGGAATGGAAGACCCCCCTTCTGTCAGGGAAGAGGTGGTCCGGGAGCGCCTAGGCAACATCAATGTTCAGAAATCCATGGGACCCGATGGGATTCATCCACGGGTGCTGAAGGAGCTGGCAGAGGTGATTGCTGAACCGCTTTCTGTCATCTTTGAGAAGTCTTGGAAGACGGGGAAGGTGCCTGAAGACTGGAAGATAGCCAACGTCACCCCGGTCTTCAAAAAAGGCAAGAAGGAAGACCCAGGCAATTATAGGCCAGTCAGCCTCACCTCTGTCCCTGGAAAGGTGATGGAACAGCTTGTACTGGATGTCATCTCCAGACAACTGGAAGAAGAGGAGGTTATCAGGAATAGTCAGCACGGGTTCACAAGGGGGAGGTCGTGCTTCACCAACCTGGTAGCCTTCTATGATGTTGTCTCTGGCTGGGTGGATAGGGGGAGAGCAGTGGATGTAGTCTACCTTGATTTCAGCAAGGCATTTGATACTGTCCCCCATGACGTCCTTATAACAAAGCTGAGGAAGTGTGGGATAGATGAGTGGACAGTGAGGTGGGTTGAGAACTGGCTGACTGGCAGAGCACAGAGGGTCGTTGTTGGTGGTGCAGAGTCCGGTTGGAGGCCTGTAACCAGCGGTGTTCCTCAGGGGTCTGTGCTGGGTCCGGTCTTGTTCAACATCTTCATCAATGACCTTGATGAGGGGATAATGGCCACCCTCAGCAAGTTTGCCGATGATACGAAGTTGGGAGGATTGGCTGACACGCCTGAAGGCTGTGTTGCCATTCAGCAAGACCTGGATAGGCTGGAGAGCTGGGCAGAAAAAAACCGGATGAGGTTTAACAAAAGCAAGTGTAGAGTCTTGCATCTGGGGAGGAATAATTCCATGCACCAGTACAGGTTGGGGGATGACCTGCTGGAGGGGAGCTCTGCAGAGAGGGACCTGGGTATCCTGGTGGACGACAGGTTGGCCATGAGCCAGCAGTGTGCCCTTGTGGCCAAAAAGGCCAATGGCTTACTGGGGTGCATTAAAAAGAGCGTGGCCAGCAGGTCAAAGGAGGTGATCCTCCCCCTCTACTCTGCCCTGGTAAGACCTCATCTGGAGTACTGCGTCCAGTTCTGGGCTCCCCAGTACAAAAAAGACAGGGATCTCTTGGAAAGAGTCCAGCGGAGGGCCACGAAGATGGTGAAGGGCCTGGAGCATCTCCCCTATGAAGAAAGGCTGAGTGAACTGGGTCTGTTCAGCCTTGAGAAAAGAGTCCTGATCCAGGTCTATAAATATCTAAGGTGTGGGGGGCAGAATGGCGAGGCCGGACTCTTTTCAGTGGTGAGTGGAGACAGGACAAGGGGAAACGGCTGGAAACTGCAGCATAGGAAGTTCCGCACAAACATGCGCAAGAACTTCTTTACAGTGAGGGTGACGGAGCACTGGAACAGGCTGCCCAGGGAGGTGGCGGAGTCTCCTTCTCTGGAGATGTTCAAGACCTGCCTGGATGCCTACCTGTGCGACCTACTGTAGGGAACCTGCTTTGGCAGGGGGGTTGGACTCGATGATCTCTGGAGGTCCCTTCCAACCCCTACAATTCTGTGAACTTATTGGCCAACTTACTTTTGTATTTCCCTGCTAAGGCATAGATTTGATGGGGGGAAAAAATCATCAAGAAAGCACAGCAGTTCATGCACACCTTTTTCACATGCAAGGCCTTCCAGTTCAATAGGTAGAAACAGCTGACTGAAATGAGAGGGATCCTTCAAACTTCACAGGGCATAAACACCTCTTCTGAGTTTCGCCCAGAGATAAGTACAACTCCTTTAGGTGCAGAGAATCCAGGCAGCTTGGCTGAGTAATGGCGTGTGCATTTGACAGATGTTATGTGATTACCTAGCTATTTGTACATACACCAAATGCTAAGGAATAATAAGAATTTAAATGGGATTTTGAATATTCATTTCTACTCCTTTGTAGCACCTTGACCAGAGTCAAGACTATAATTAGCTATAGCAAATGAAAGCAATATTTTTTTGGACTTGTTTGCTAGCCCCAAAAGCAGCATCATATTTAACATCTACAGCTCCATCTGTGCTGGTATGACTAGATGGCATGGCAGAGTATAATTAAAAAATAGCAGCTTGTCCTTCCCAAGTCATGATAGCCACTAGTCAGCTTGGACATGATGACGAGTTTCTTCCATATTTGGAACAAACTCACTAGCAAACAGCATGGAAAACATCCCCCAGTCCTCTCCCTGGCAGATGCACAAACCATAGCAGAGACATAAAAGGTAGTTGGGAGACAGGGAGAATCACAAGACATATAAATATTTCTTCACAATCTAATGCAGTGAAAATACGTATCTTCTGTCAAATACAGAGAAATAGTTGTTTATGATTTAGTACCCAACACTTCTTTCTTAAAATACTTGCTTGTGTGAAGGGAAAGGGAAAATTTTAAAAGAAACATCCTAAAAATAAACATTACAAACTTGAAAAACACCCACATAACTCAATAAAAACCTATGGTAACTACTCTGACTAAACATGTAGACCGTATGCCATGCACCTTTTTTATTGCAGATGAAGTGTGCTGTGGCCTAGGGGCTGAAAACTGCTGCTCTTTTAATCTCTATGTCGGTACAACTGTGTTTGTAGAAGATGCTCAGAAATGAGATGAGTCTAAACTCATTAATTAACCTTAGTGATTAGTGTTTATTGAAGAAGATGGCTGCAATCGTATTTCCATAAGCTGTGCTGTAAGTGAAATCAAAAGCAAAGTGAATCGAAGGAATGAACAATGGCAAAACCTGCCACTACTATTTTGCTATGCAGAAATAGTATAAAGCCATCAGACACATTTCCTATTAGAAAATGCAAAATATTATGCAAGTTATTGTTATTCTCTTCCTCTCTCAGCTCTCAGATTATAGAGATCAGATTTAGAGAAGATCTGCTAAATTTTCCACCTGCTACAAAAATATTCTCTCCCAGTGACATATTACCTTTTACCCAACAGAACTGAAATATTTTCATAAATATGACTGCACCATTAATACAATACAGCCTGCAGGCAGTTTCTGGGATTTTTGCAGGTTTTTACCTACTGCTTCTTTCCAATCCAAAATAAGTTCAGTACAGACAATGGCTAGTTTACCCTCCCTAGAGAGAGAAAAAAGGTCATTTTCTCTGATCAGGATCTAACAGCTGCTTTAAAAAATGCTTTTATTGTTTCTGTAACTGATTGCTCCTATGGTATTTTAACTTCCTATTGCATCTACATAATATTACCATATCATACCCTGCAGTTTCTTATTTTAGTCTCTGGAACATTGAAGGAGCTTCGCAGTAGTGGCAATCAGCACACTGAGTCCCTCCTTCTGTGCCTTTGTCTTCAGTTTGTTGTATTTCTTTACTTTAACATCAAAAGCAGTTTTGTTCCTTGAGATGCAAGCCAAAAATTATAGTAATTCTGTCTGCTTTAGAGCAAGTTTGTATGGCCTTATAATAAGCTATCAGGATTCAATAAGTAGACTTGCTAAAGCGGGAGCTCATTATGCATTTACCTCAAAAACCAAAGAAATTCCATTTCTCATCTCTTCAGAAGCAGCCTTCCAGTTTCTGCCCCACAATGTTTTTCTTGTTCATGTTTAACAAAAAGGGGCCAATTTCTGTCTCTCCTCCTTAAAGAATGCGGATCTACAAAGTGCCAAATTCAGTCAAGAAAGCAGTAGCCGATTCAGCACCCTTCTGACAAATTCCTATGACTTCAAAAACTAGAGGTACAGCAAATGTGGGGAATTCAAAACAAGATGGCATCAAGGAAAACGGTTTTGTCTTCTCTTAGACAGAAGTTAATCTGAAGGGAGGAAAAATGTGGAAATACTTTAGCTTGTCCCAACTTATTAATCCTTGCCCTATGAATCAGTATCTACTCATCACGATTTTAATGGGTTGCATATGATTGCATTTAGAGTCGTGAAGGACGAAGCACAGCACAAGATGAGACTCCAATAAGGAATAATTAAAAAGCTCCTAAATCCCTGTCTGTGACACTGTATGATCTGTCACAACCACAATGCACCCATCTGCAGATTTCCCCCACAGTACACACATATCTGCAGAGGCCAGCCAAAACTTTATTGCCCTTTCTCACACTTCTACCCAAATCACATCCTGCAAAGGGGATTAAAAAAAAAAAAAAAGTACCCAAGGCAAATTATAATTGATTAATCACAACTGAATAGCTTTGAAAAGTCAAAAGACTGAGCAGGGGGAAGGGCAGACAATTTGTCATTGAGGTTTCCATCTTACCGCATGACAAAATCCGCTTGATCTATTTGTTTTCCGCAGCCGCTCTTTTTGAGAATCCCACCGTTTCCCACCACAGAGCATTTCTTCAGTGGCAGCTGGAAGGGTGTAGCCTAGCAACACAAAACAAGGACTGTTTTTACAGAGGAGAACACATACATCTTTGTAGCAGCTGCTCCTGGAGAACCAGGGAGCTGGCAAGGCTCAAAGTGAGGAAAGAAAACAGAGAATGAGGAGCTAGGAAAAAAGTCCAGAAATTAGCTGGTAAGTAGACAAAGGACAGTTCTTATCCCTGTTTCCCCAACCAAAATTCAAAAAAGATGCAACACAGAAGAGAATAACAGTTCTGCATAAACAAACTGCATAGTTACAAAGTTGTGATAAACATAATGACCAAGATAGGCACTCCAAATGTGTCTTCTAGCCAAGCTGCAGAGAGAGGAAAAAAAAATTACCAAGAAAAAAACCCATGAAAGTGACCTTTTACATAAAAGACAGCTCTGGACAAGAAAGGAAGGAAGAAGGAACAATGTGAGTACAAAAGGGACTCAGGAGTTACCCTGGATCCCTCCCTTGTTCTTTCACTGGGCTGGGTCACCATAAAGCATAAAGATATTTAGAGCATCCCAGCAGCTTCGTAAGCGCTCAGCTCTCCAAATACAGCACAAACGAAAATTAGAAAACCATTTTAACTAAGGAGCCCTTGTCACAGCTGAGCAGGGCATTAAATTGCAAGGTCAAATTGTCATGCTATCTTATGTATCAAATTCAGTATTAAATACGATTTGCACAGTCTTCTTCACTCCAGAGGATCTCAAAGCTACATGTGAAACATCTTCCTGTCAGCCTTGAGTCATTCACCTTTAGTGGTGTTGAGACAGTCATTTAAATAGCTCACAGTACATCAGTGTAGCCCAGCACAGATATGTGTGTATAGATATGTGTGTGTGTGTGTGTGTGTGTGTGTGTATATATACACATATGTAAAACAGGGTCAAGGGGTGAACAGCATAGGAATTTCAAGTAGTATGATAAAGTTATAAGAATGGACTCCATCTACAACACAGGAGTTAATATTCTCCTCATGCAAAAAAAAAAAATTGTGCAGGAATTTTTCATTTATCAAACCTGTCAAAACCCGACTTTGCAGCAGAGACGGAAGCTACTGTCTGGGCCTCTGAGAATGCAAACGCCACTGTGACAGGATACAGCATGGCAAAACAATTATTTTCACCTGGACAACAAGTTCCAACAGTGGCAACACTTACTGTCACTTAAATGTACAGAGCAACATCTAACATTGCATAATGTATTCACTAGGCATTACAGCAGTGTACATAGCATAGAAAACAGATCCAGCGCTACAGCACAAACTCTGCATTTGTTGGTATTCATTTCTACTTTATCTTCTCCCTTAGATGTATTTGTTTCACCATCTATTCTCAGCAAATTAGATTCCATTCAGCTAGTATAAAAACATAATCTGCTATCTAATAAAATAAATTAAAGCATTTTGCGTATCCTAATATATGCTAGAGTAGAAAAATCAATTCCAGTTTACTGAGGCCCAGCCACTGCTGGGAACCCAGGGACAGCACAGCAGAGCAATACTAAGTATGCAACTGCATTCTGATTCTGCATTCACCTTCCCAAGAACATTTTTTAATTTACCCAGTTATTGAACTAGCAGCATATCTTGAAATTCAAAGGACTTTTCATTGTTGAGGTGACACTGACCAAATGAAAGCTCACAGGTTCAGTACAGGGAGTGGGGTAGGGATGGAGGAAATTTAGAAGTGGTAAGTTTTCATAAATAACATCACCATTCTTATTCAAGATATGTCAGAGCTCTTCCAAGACAGCCAGTTATGCAAAGACAAGGCTGCGACAAATAAATCACAAAGGCAGCAGCCATTAACTTAAGAGCCGTGGTAACCCTGTCACGTAATTTCTATGACTTCAGTACATGTTGAATTTCTCTAGATCCCCAAAACAAACATTAAGGAGTTACTAAATGCTTCAAAATTCTCAGTTGCAAACAGCCCTTGATATTGCTAGAGATGAATTGCTGTCCTTCAAAGGAGGCTTATATCCTGTTATGTTCAAAGATGATTATACTACTTATCATTTGCATATATACTTTCATTTCCACGAGCGCATGAATCTTTGAAACTCCTGCCCTTCAGAGAGCCCAAGAGACAGACAAACAAGATCAGAACTGAAAGGATGATTTGAGGGAGTTAAAGGGAGGAAGAAGTGGCAAATAAAACCACCACTGTGGCCTAACCTGTGAAGAAATCCACTCATACACAAGAAGAAAACCAAGCTGAATGCAGTTCTCTGTGAAAAGCCACCACTCCCACAGAAGCTTTTGCCTCCCCCAACAAAGTAATGAAAATTCTGGACATGACATAGACAGTTTGCATGCCATTGTTTAGCTTAAAACATTCAATAGGTTCAGCTCCCAGAAGACTATACTTATAAACTCAAGGCAGACATTAAGTGTCCCTGATGCTTGGAGGCATTTCAGCTGCTTTTACCCTAATGAAGAGAAATTCCTTAGCATGCTCTGGGAGAAACATGTATTTTTTTTTTAACATTGCACATGACTGTTCTTCAGTCATTCAGGTTACAAACCTGCATATTGCTCAAACTGCAGGGACATTTCAGGAACTCTGTTCTCAGTCCATTTGTACAAACTGTCCAGTCGTATACAAATCATACAATTCAAGTGCTGCCTATGAGCTGCTATGAAACACGTGGCTCCTCTGTCTCTGCAAAAGGCAATGAAAAAGCAGTAGACTCCTGGGCTTTGAAACTGTTAGGAATCATAACCCTGTGATGCAGTTAGCAGCTGCAGAGTTAATCCACTGCAGGACCTCCAAAGGATACTCACAGGACAGATAGCACAGATAAAGGATCTTCAAAGCTAAAGTGCTGCGGGCTTCATTCTGTGACTTTACACAAGCATTCAGCTCATTCCTTCCTTTGAGTTGACCAAAATATAAAATGCAAACATCTTAAGCAAAATTGCAAGGTAATTAACCATATGGAAGCTTCACCCTAACATGCTGTTGAATTACTAGACCTGTTAATACCTTTCCACACCACTATTTGGCTTTCAAGAGGTTTCCCCGCATCCACTTGTTCCTACCACTGCCTCACAGGGTACAGACTGTGGATTTAAGGTTGAAATTAAATAATTATCAAAACCTAGTCATTTGTTTGGTTGTTTTGTTTCATTTAAGAGCAAAAAGCACTGAAGATGGACTCTAGCAATGATTTGTTTTCTTTCACTACTCTCTTTCTTTCTCAACTAATCTTATGCCATCTTCACGGCACAGGTAATCTGTCTTCAGATGTTTTGAATGTTATATTGAAGAGGTAGATCAATGCTGTAACTTAGTAGAGAATTAAACCATTTTTACCTTTTTTGTAAAGTAGTCTTAGGCATAAAATGTCAGTAGGAGGCAATTTTCAATCAAGAATGTTACATTTTTTTAAGGTGACGGTGCTATTTGGAAAGAATTCTACACAGTAAAAACAAAATTTCTTCTGAGTTTCTATTACTAGAAAAATATGTTTCAAAGAACTAATAAAAAATTTTCTAACGCTCTTCCTCTTTACCTCCCACAGTGTAACTCTTTGCTAGGAAAATCACCATGTGCTGGGGACCCAGCTGTCATTTATGCTAAATACTCAAAAAAGCTCAGTTGCTATTCTCCTTCGAATTATAATCTGGCCTGACAAATGCTTGCTTTGGATTGTAAAGTTGCAATAAAAGCATTTCCATTTATATTAGCTTCCTGAATCTGCGTTGTTTTTACTGTCAACAGATTTGTTATTTTCCTCGTTGATTAAATTTTAATGAACAGATTCCTGTGGGTGGACTAGAAAAATCAGCACAACAAAACCAGTTTATCCAGTGTAACAGAAAGAATATAAAAATAAGTGACCAGTGCACATCCATCTTCAAGCAATCATTACAATAGAATTAGATAATATTATTAACTGAAAGAATAAAAAAGAAAAATAAACAAACCCTTGTATACTGCCATAAGCAGGGTCAAATCCTTAAAAAGTTTTAAAAACAAAAAGAAAATGAAAAGTTTGCATAAGGTGCTTTCTGAAAGGTATCTCTTCAAACGAAACGTAAGACAGAGACAACACCAAAATAGTGAAACTCCACTGATAACCAGTGAAGATGCTCTAGTTCCTATTTATGTAAATGAGGTAAGAAGCTGCACATCCCCCTATGAATTCAGTGACAAATAAGCACACAAAGCAATAGATTAATGGCTCCCAATTGAATACAGGAGTAATTTAACAGAGCATCTATCCAGCAATTCACTGATTAGTTTCATCATTCATCTAAGTAAAAATAAATCATTGTCATCAGTTAAAAGAACATTACACAGTACTAATAAAACATAATTTATTTTAGATAATGGTATTCTAATTCACTTTGATTTCATTGTTAAGTTGTTAATGTGTTAATTTTTACCCACTCACTGCCAAAGACAGTTAATCAGCAACCAAGTTCTTACTGGAAAAACAGTAAAAATTACAGTGTTCAGCCTCTGATTTAATACTGATGATGTCAAAAACACTAAAAACATAGGGAATATAAATTAAAATAAAACGGGTTCTCAAATATGCGTTACTGGATTTGGAACAAGATGCTGTGTTTTACTGTTTGCTTTGAGAAGACAGCATCCTGAAGAAAAAGGCCTAGTTCTCCTAATTCTTCTAAGGAGCCAACGAAATTGCAAGAGTCAACAAGAAGCCAAATTCGGCCCTGACTATTCTTTTCACCCTTCTGCATAAGGAAGCAGCTGACGCTTTAAAGGAAGCCTATATTTGTCTTAACCATAGGTAACATGGCATTGTTTTTCATGCTGTTGGACATAGTGGGATGGAAAACACTCCTTCTTCTTTGCTTTATTGTTTACAAATCATCTTTGGTACGGCAGGCCTTTTGTTCCTCCACTGGAGCTGTCAAGCAGGGAGACATGAAGGCTCGACAGCAGCTGGCTCCAAAAACGTCAACATCACTCACATAGGGACAGTGTGTCCTCTGTAGGGGATCGCAGAGGGCGGTTGCAGCTCCTCATGTTTCAGCTGTCTCTCTCAGCCCCAGTGCTGCAGTCCCAAGTGAGCTGGATGGGCGCCAGCACAGTGTACGGGGCAACTACTGATAGCTATCCTGCAAATGTGACTGTGTTAGGAGGAGCTACTCCTCCAGAAGCAAAGAGGACTTCAGCCCGTCCCGACAGTGCGCCACCGTTGACATTCTTTTCATCCCTGAAAAGTAACTGATATTTTCTGAGGAAAATAACTGTTTTCACATTAAAAAAAAAATACTTAAAGCCTAGGTTTGACATGAGGCCAGGCCTGATGGCGGCTGCAGCTCCCCACAGGGAGCGGAGGGGCAGCGCTGAGCTCTGCTGTGTGACAGCGACAGGGCCCGAGGGAACAGCATGGAGCTGTCAGGGGAGGGCAGCTGGGGGTCAGGGGCAGGGGCTGCAGCACAGGGCTGTGGGCATGGAACGGGCTGCACAGGGCTGTGGGCACGGCAACAAGTGGCAGCGTTTAAAGAGCATTTGAACAACACTCAGACACAGGGTTTGGATTTTGGGTGGTCCTGCATGCAGCCAGAAGTTGGACTTGATGACCTCTGTGAGTTCATTCCAACTCAGGCTGTTTTATGATGCCATAATAGGTCTCATGTAGTAATTCGTAACTTTCAACATTTTCTATCATACCCCTATTTCAGCTTGGCCTTTCTGTTTATACTTACTGATTGAAATAACTGCACAAAGTTTGAAATGCATCCAACAGTCTAACAATAATTTAGAAGTTATTTTTGTGTGGAGAAATAAGAAAAATGGGTTAGAATGGGTTTATGTGTGCTGGAAAGACAGAAAATCTTTTCTCATAAATCTTGAGAGAATGTCGCGGGCTAGAAGATGCATAGATTTTAAGAAACCACAGTGACACATTACTGGTAGATTTACTGAACGCTGTGTAATTCCTAAGTTGTTTTGCATTCATGCAAAGGTCTATCACAAAAGCTGTGAAACCATGCAACCTATATTTTGCATGTGAAAAATGTCAAAATCACAATTAAAGTCTCTCCACTAAGACTTTTAAGAAATGTTTTCGCTACAACTTGAAAGAATTCTCTGTACTCTCTGAATACGAGAAATGTTAAGCAAGAAGCAAACAAAAATTCTGCCTTTAAAGTAACACTGTTATAAAACAGAGGGTTAGAAACAAGCATAGTTCACAGACTCATATCATAGAATGGCCTAGGATGAAAAGGACCTCAAAGATCATCGAGTTTCAACCCCCCCTGCTATGTGCAGGGTCACCAACCACCAGACCAGGCTGCCCAGAGCCACATCCAGCCTGGCCTTGAATGCCTCCAAGGATGGGGCATCCACAACCTCCTTAGGCAACCTGTTCCAGTGTGTCACCACTCTCAGTGTGAAAAACGTCCTCCTAATATCTAACCTAAACCTGCTCTATCTCAGTTTAAAACCATTCCCCCTTGTCCTATCCACCCATGTTGATAGTGATAGGACCCATAGTTAACTGTGCGTGCAACAGATCAAGATGAAACTCCTGCCAGACTCAGCTATGTACTTAACACACTAACCTTTTGTGTATGCTAATTATGAACAGTAATAGATTAGCTGAGTGTGCTTTTTAAAGTACTGGACTCAGATACTAACAAATTCCAATATCTGACCACAAAGAAATTACTGCAAGGAACTGTGACAGTGACTATGAAATCCCTCTAGGAGATGGGAAAGGAATCTCAAGATGAACCTCCAGCTACCTTAAATAGTTTCATTGCTCCACACAGGTGCTGTTAAGTAGCAAATGATGAAATCTGAAGCTCAGTGCCCATACAAAAGAGAAATGGTCCAAGAAGAGCAAACTTCTCTGTAACACCATTCAAGAACATCTCAGCTATCACAGCAGTCATTATTGAACTGGAATTAAACACTGAATTTCATATAAATTTGTGCCATTTGCAAATATATGTTTCTGATTACATTACCTTTCATGAGATTAATATTTTGTTATGCATTTGTATGGGGTCATGCAATGACAAAATGTCACTTAGACTTAGCATTGCTCTACTACAGCAGGAAAACCTCTTACATTCAAAAGGATACATGAAATATTAACAGGAGAGCAATCACACAGAAGAGAACACTTTGCAACATACCGACATATTCATAAGAAACATGGAGTACCAGTAACCAGCTGGTAGTCACTTTTAGTCCAGGCTGTACTTAGCAAGAACTTCAAAATGGCATGTTCTGTAATAGCTTTCCACCCAGTATGAAGTCGCTGCAAGTACTCACTTGCAGTGGATTAAAAGAACTCTTCAAATTGCTACCACAGCATTTAATTTTATCCAACCAGCCTTCATACAGCCAGGATAGCACAACGTGGGGATTACAAAAAAAATACATTTGGAATCTGTAGCAGTTTCATTTAAAAAACAGACTTTCAAGGCTATATCATAAACAGTATTTTAAATGGCGAATGCGCCAGAAAAGTAAAAGGAAAGCTTCTATTCTGTGTGACTTAAAAGACAAGAATACATTAATGAGTGGGAAAATTTGAAAGTTCTGGAAGACTTCTGGATGTAAGCTTTACAACCTGTAATTTACTGGAACCCCCAAACTTTGAATTAAAAATGGGAAGAGGAAATATTTTTTCATGACTAATTTGAACAAGGAACTCAACCTACTGGAGTTGAGTAGATTCTCTTACTCTGAAAGATGTTATAGTTTCCAACATTTCTACAACTGGAAGATCTCACAAAAGACTTAAGGTACCTTCTACATAGCTGCATTTTGATTTTCCTTGAAGAAACCAAGTCCTAAGTAAAGTGTACAAAAGGAAAGATTAAAGTACAAAATCAGCTTGACCAGTATCTGTAAGTAACTGTCTATGCTGGTTCCCTAGACACTTTCCCATACACTTGAATAACCTGATTTTTTATTTTTTTAAATCTTATGTGATAATAAGAATAAAATTAAATTAATAGGCTGAATGAATAAGCTCTGCCTGCAACCACAGAAACAGTCAGCAATACTTTTCTTTTATCTGAACATTTGACAACATCAGATTCCATGCTGAGCTTAGAGGAAAACATCATCCATTATATGGGATTCTCAAGCTTGCTCTGCTTTGCCAGCACCTCAAAAGCTATGCACACAACTCCCCTACAGTTAGAATTCAAGACTCAGCACTGTCAACTCACACTGTACAGCACTTACATATGGGACTGCAATTTGTCTTCTGGTTCACTGGCATACTATGGCAGAAAAACATTCAAACATACCAGGTATTCCAGTGGTTACTTAATGTTACACAATGCTGAATATTTATCAGCAAGCATTTATCTTTTGGATTTGGAGACCTAATTTCAGACACTCTTTTTGAAGGATTTCCCTGTCCTCTACTTTTCCTGTTTCTTTCTTAATCTACTCTAAATTTAAGCAGATGAGAAAAAGCAAAGAATTTCACATGCTGTGTGCCAGAACTACATTGCTACAACACTTCTATGCTCAAACCAAAGATACACTTAAGTATTTTTGGAGTTTTGAGTAGATATTTCATGGAAGAAAGGATATTTCATCATCACTCGAGGACAAAACTACATTTTTAATGTTACGCATGTTTAATAGACAACAAGAGTAGCTGTAATGTGATTTTAACAAATTCTTCCAAAGCCCAAATAAAATGCAGCAGAAACTTTTAAAATTAATCTCCTGGACTACAGCGTGCCATTTTCTGGCCAAGTTAGTTTTGTATTTAGACATACATTTTATCTTTCTGAGCTTAAATTTTTGGTAATTAACTATAATATTCTAGTTACATATGATTGCCTGGTGACAATGTCCTCCAACTGTAATTTCTCCCTCAGTGCTTTCATGATGGAAGAACAGTAACAAGACAAAATGAGACAGAGTAAAGAAAATCACAAGGTTTCTTAAAGCTGGTGCAGGAAAGACTAGAAACCCTACTCACATTTTGAATTATTCTCTTGTGAGAGTGTGGGATAACAGGCAGTCAAGTATAGAAAAATATCTGGAAATTGTGAAAGATTGAATTCCTGATCAAGTAAGGGATACTGCTCACTTCTTATCCTAAAACAACAAAGGTTCTCACAGTGCTATTTCGTACATATGCCGCCACTATGCGGACAGACTAAGAGAGTTGAGGTTGTTCAGCCTGGAGAAGAAAAGATTCCAGGGAGACCTGGAGAGCAGCCTCTCAGTATCTAAACAGGGGCTATAAGAAAGGAGGGGACAGACTTTAGCAGAGTCTGTTGTGATAGGATGAGGGGAAATGGTTTCAAATCACAAGAGAAGAGATTTAGATTGGATATAAGAAAATTGTGTTTTTTATGATCAGGGTAGTGAAGCATTGGAAAAGGTTGCCCAGAGAGGAAGTGGATACCCCACTCCTGGAGACGTTCAAAATCAGGCTGGACAGGGTTCTGAGCAACCTGATCTAGCTGTAGAACTCCCTGTTCACTGCAGGGAGTTGAACTAGAATAAATAATTGTGAAATATAGTAATAGCCTGTGTTGAACGTGAATGGGGATAGGAAAGAGAGCAAGCAGGACTCTGAAGACGATGTCAAAAATCTGCATATATGTGGCTGATTTACTAAAAAGCACATTCAGCTAGAAACGAAAAAGTTCTTTAAATCTTACTAGTAGCATACAGTGCACACAGTAAAATATCAAGGGCTTCCAATTCCACTGTGTATGAAAGTCACTAATACTCAAGCAAATGAATAGCTCTCTGAATGCCTGAGAGCTCTCTGATCCCATTGATATGAATAAGGATCTGCTGTAAAAGAAACCAATTCAACTTCCATAGGCACCAAAAAATGGATTTAGTCATCAAATGATCAAATATCAAAGTTTGAAACTTTTGGCTTTTGTTTCTTAGGATATCTTCAAAGCAGTATACTTCCATTTAGCTAGTATATTAAACTAACTTCTAAAACAAAAAGATCTGATAATAAAAATTTAAAAAAAAAAAAAGATTCTTGCCTTTGCTTTACCTCTAAATAGTTCTGAAGAATCAATGACATCTATTAAGAATCGCTAATTAAAAAGACATCAAAGTCAGCCAGCAAGGACTGATCTCTCTAGGAAATTTGCAATTAGAGGATGAGTGGAATTTAAACATTCAGCTTGGTTTTTGGGAATTACTGTTGACTTTCTTTAATAATTCTCCCAGATAATTTTTTCTCTTCTCCATTAATGAGAAAAATTAAGCCTCTTAAGAAAGTTTCACTTTCATCTATCAATATAAAGTTTCACTTTGAACTATAGATTTTAAATCTTACATAGCACACAGTCAAATCAAATACATAAAATACACAAGGAAATGAGAAACAGCTTGAAGAATAACTATGTACAACTATGCTCCAAGGAACTGTTACATTCAAATAGGTCAGAAGCCTGCAATAATATCTACCTTATGTCTTTAGCTTGTTCTTCACCCACACGCATACCTAGATGGCATGCATGTTGCCTCATAACGTAACTAACACAAGAAAAGGTAACCTATGAGCTGAAAAATGAACAACACTATTCTTGGATAAAATTCTTGATAAAATCCAGAAGAAAAAAGAACTGCATATAAAGCAAGGACCCTCATTCAGAATACTGTCCTTCTTTCAGCCAGTCACTCTGCAGAACCGAAGGGTTAATATAAACTTGCTGAGAAGTGAAAAAGACAGATAGCAAAACAGTAGGATTTACATATAATGAGTGGCTACCAATTTTTTTTTAAAGGAAGTATTTAGAAGTTATGAAAGAGGTTCAGAAGTCCAGAAAGGCAGGAGGAAAAGCCATCATGATTACAAAATCAATGCAGTTTCCATAATATGCTTTATTTTTCCAGTAATGAAAACACATCTTGAAAATGAACAGTACTGCACACAGGCAGCCACGAGTCTCTCTTGTTTGAACTCCTTTGAATAACTTATTATTGTATCAATAATAAAACACTTAGCAGTATAAGATTAAAATGGGGGACAGTATCATTTCACTATGTAACAGAGTTGGTTCCTCAGACAACAAACAGAATTTATTATTTGTTGCAAACCGATTGAAAATGAAGTTTGGAAATAGCTCCTCCACTGAGACAAAAGCAAAACAAGGGTCTTGACTTCAGGGACCAAAACCAACCTACAACTAAAGTCTCAGTAGTGCAGTTTACATATCAGGATCTGAAAATTGGAAGTCCATTTAATTTGTGCACACTAAGGCAATTTCAGCTACTGAGACACCTTTTTTCATCTGCTTGTGCTTCCCATGGGTTAAGCATCATACGATAATTCAGGCTGGGAGTGACATCAGGCAATCTAGTCCAATTTCCTGCTCCAGGAAATGCTCAATACATGCTGTTTCTCATGTGCTTCAGTGTTAGTTCAGTGATTTTAAACAGTAACCTGTATGATTGTTTAGCTGGTAGCATTTATCCTGTAGCGTTTTGAGGAGCAGCAGGACAGGGGCTGACCAAAGGGGCCAGTCGAAGCCTCTGCCCACCTGTGCCAGCATGTCATGACCCTGGTCAGCTTCAGATCGACAAGTGCTATGGTGGGATGGGGCCCTTCTACTAGTAATTTTTTGACTAATATGAACTAATAGAGCACCCTCCAAGGCTC
The DNA here is from genome assembly GCF_019238085.1 of Lagopus leucura. Taxonomy (NCBI): domain Eukaryota; kingdom Metazoa; phylum Chordata; class Aves; order Galliformes; family Phasianidae; genus Lagopus; species Lagopus leucura. The sequence goes on along the minus strand of NW_024962335.1, from coordinate 28,685,179 downwards.
ACAGAGTCCCACCAGAAGCACACAGAGCCCCTGCACCTCCCCATCCCCCAAGTTGGCTGTGGTTATTTCTGTTTGTATCATGGAAGGGGTGCTGTTTCTGAGGTCTGGTTTTCACTCGAATTAAAGTAATAAGGAACCATGGGCCTCTCTGAGACAGCACTTAATACTTCTTCATACCTTGATACCTATTCTTCCTTCAGTTTGGTCAGTAGAAATGTCTTACAGGTACACAAGCAAATATTGAGTGCATAAATTCAAAAAATGATGTACTGTTCCCTGCCAGAGGTGGCAATTTGGAAAAGCCAATGTCACAAGTTTTAAGAAGCTGTAAATCTATTCTGCCAGCTAAATAAAATGCCACAGAAATCAGACTAGCAAATAAGGCATCATATTGCTTGGTTTTTTTCTTTTTTTTTTTCCAAAACATGCTGTCAGAACCAATGAATAATTTTTCAAGCATCCTATTAGACTAAAATGAATTCATTTTTCACTAACATCTATTCTCAAACCAAAAAGCAATTCAAAGGTAATCTAGTGATAATCAAGATGACTCACTCTGCAGGAAGCAATTAACATAACAAGAATGCACTGGTTTGATTACTCCCTGTGTGCTCAAGCATCACACACCAGCAAACTTCTCAAGAATTTTCCTTCCACTTAGTCGCTGGTACCTATTTCAGGCCTTCTCAGACACTAGCCTAGGATGAGAAGTTTCCTACCAGTAAACCTTTCAGCTTCATCACTCAGAAGAAGAGAGATCAGAGTTAGGAGTTTTATCACTTAAGAACATTTAATCTTCCTTAGGGACAAGAGGTCATTAATCAGCCCTGTGCTGAATCCTCTCTCACACCTGGCAGTGTACAACATGCACATGCAGTATGACAGACACCTGTAACTGCCATGTAGCATTTTTAAACACACATCCTTGCCACGTATGTTTCTCTGGGCAAGAAAACTAGTCCACTCTCCTTTTATACTGATTGTATTTCTTCAGTTTTCATCCCTTCACAAAGATAAAAGTCCTACAGGGACTGTCATGGTCTTCCACCCTTTGAGAACTCGTCTGATTTTGACGCTTCTCACTGTTAATCTTCTAAATTCTCCCTTAGCTTTTTTTATTCAATGGGAAGTCTCATGGCAAGAGACAGCAAAGCTGTCGGCTTTTCATAAGACATATAGTTTCATCTCCTCACAATATCTGCAAGCTTGTTTTTAGAGCTCTTTCAGTCAATTCAAGAGAGATATTCAAGAAGCGCTGCTCTCCACTCATGTCTGAATAGCCTATAAAAGGCAGGTTTAGAAAAAAAAATTATAAAATGACATTGCAAATGTCGTATGTTATATTCTCTCCCAATATTTTTCAGCTAAAAATGTCACACTTGAAAAGAAAAAAAAAAAAAAGATGCTTTTTCTCTAGGAGTATAGTCTCTGAAAATGTGACCTGTGATTAGAAAATCAGATCAGGTTGTTGTTTTTGATTTTTTTTTCTCTTTTTGTATTTTCACTATTGTTAAATTCCATGCAGAGCAAGAACACAAGTGGACCGCTTCACTCTCTAATTTTTTTGTGTGTGTGTCAATCTCCACGCAATGTCACACATGATATTTGGAAACGAAAGACTGGTTAGATCATTTGGAAACAGCCACATTAATAGCAACATGTTGATTTTTTCCACTAAATAAAAATGCAGTGATTTCAGAATATGAAGAGAACGAGTAGCATCACTTTTCTATTGCTCATTACATTTCCATGCCCCTCACCAATTATCTGCAGTATTTTCACCAAGAAGAAATTGGACTGTGCTTGTCTGTAGCCTATACTGTTTCATTTTTTCATTCAGATTCTACTTTGCCTTACTGAGACATGGCACATTTTCAGGTATTCACCTTCATTGTCTCTACCACCAAGCTAGACAAACTGGCCTAGTATATGTAGAACACCCATGTAGAGCTTTTTCCTCTGGTGCATCTTCTAGGTACATAGTCAAAAGCTATGGTTGATTTAACTTCGTATACCCACCTGCAGAAGGATGCTAGCTGCCAAAACTTAACAGGCCAGCACAGAAGAACACCTGGGCATAGAGGCCATGGTGCTAACAACTTATGACCACATATTGGAATAACAGTGGCATGTTTATGACCGTGGTCTCACACTGACAAGGGGAAAGATAGAGGTCCTTCCTGAGCTGGAGTGAAACACCTGGCAACTCTGACGATAGAAGAGGTGGCCTGGAAATAAAGCCAATGGTCCAGCATAAAACAAACTCCTTCACCTCCTTGGGATGTCTGGCACAGTAAAAGCACCAGATAGAACTGCCCAGAGAATCTAATAACGGGAATCAGTTTTACTATACTGAAGTTCAGAAACAGTATTTTATTTCCTTTGAAAATTACATTGTTTTATTCAGAATTAAATATCATAGTGAAACTTTACCAGAATTACAGAGCTTCATTTAATTTCTGGATGATAATCTCTCAAGGCTGTGAAATTTCTAATGCCTCATAAATTAAATCAGGATTCAGATGAAAAAGTTAATGGATATGAATGAATTAATGGCCTATAATTTTCGTTCACAGTGAAGTCTAGTTGCACAGCTTCCATTTCAGGAGCAGAAATTTTCACTAGAGTTTCAAGTCTGAACAGTGTATCTATAGATACAGCAGACTGACAGACGCTGCACTTTGAATATTACTGGGAAATGAGTAGAAGGTTGTTTTAAGGCTTGATGCTTAAGATAAACTACCAGTGGTTCCACATTAGAATTCAAAATGGGTCTCTCATATCAAGTTTGGAAAAGCCATGGGTGATAGGGTACAGTATTTTGTTTACATCATTTCTCACACTCCAACTTAAAATTCGGACATCCAAATTCCACACATCAAAGAAATGGTACAGCTCCACTGAACTTGCAACAATTGGTACGTAACAGGACAACACAGAGCTAAGAACTCACTTCATACCCACAGATTTCTCCTACAGTGGAACAAGAAGAAAGCCAACATGTTTCAGGACAGGAGCCATCTGTCACATCAACTAGGGGTGGAGAGGGAACGTCAGATTTCTCAAGCCTCATATACCATGAATGAGACCTGTGTATCTGTCCTTTCCTGTGCCACATTTCCTCACCACTAAGCCATCCATATACAAGCTAGTCATCTTCTCCTCCTGTAGAATTTTTCATCCTTAGAGCATTTTTCTGATAAGAACACAGTGTTAAAAATTAACAAAGAGGGGAAACAAAAAAATGAAGCTTTAGGTTTTGGTGGAGGCTTATAGGTTAATAAAAGGGAAAGGTCTGTAATGCAAAAGCTCACACCTTAGTTAGCAAAGATAATAAGATCTGTAATTCTTAATTAGAAGCACACAAATGTAGAGAGAAATATCAAGCCATAATATGAATAGTTTTCAGCAGAGATCTCCTTAGCAGACCCAATAATGTCAGTTACTTCCAAAGTACTGAATGATGTAATTTTATATGAATATATATCCCACATACACTTATAAGGAGAGTATAATTACAAAAATGCAATTATAGACTATTTTGTCTGGGGATAAGCAGTGAATGGGGGAAATTACGATGAATCAAGCTAAAACAACAAACAAAAATTAATGAAAAAATATTGCAATGATTTTTCAATAAACACAACAGATGAGTGAGTTCTCTCTGTTGACCCAGCGGATGAGGTAATATCCTACATACAGCTGATCATACACCCAAGAGATTCTGACTTTCATTGTCTCCAAACCCTGATACAATTCATATCCAGTTGCACAGCCACTGTAGTGCTTTTAAAAAAGCTAAATCACAAGAGTATAGAAGCTCAGTAAATTAGTAGCTCAAGCTGCCATGGGGGTAGAAATAGAAATTAAAATATTTTCTCCATAAAATATATATTTTTCTACAGTGAACTTTATGTTTAGGATAATAGCTCACATTTCTCAGTATTCTGATTGCAACCTGGATGTGTATTACATTTTATTTGTGTTTTGATTTTTCATGCATTTGAACAATAAAGTACTATATTTCATACGCCTCATCTGCACGGTGTAGATCAAGGTAGCAAACTTTCTAAAAATCAATGTTTTAATCTATAGTGACATATTCTGGTATCACACAGTTTGACAGGCAAAGCCAGCAGTTCTATTCCCACATTCATACTGTCAGGGATGGTAGAAATAAGATCTAGACTGCAGCAATTAGTGACTAGAACTGACGTCTGGGGGGTTGATAAATAAAGGAGAAATTTCTAATTTAGAAGCAATGACTGTGCTCCTGCACAGCAGATGGAGATTCATGGCACTAACCTGCTGCAATGAAAACACTGCTGTTGTGCAAGGCTGAGGAATCATTCGATGCAACCCTGTAGCTGGAGTTACTCAGGAGGTCAGGGTGGGTTAAAGGCTTCCTCTGTAGTGTTGTTGCATTGCAGATAATAACACACAGCACTTTGCACCTGTAGGTATCAAAATATCTGAGGAAAGATGTTAAGCAGGTGTGGCTGATAGAATAATAGGTACCACACATAGGCTTAGGATCTAGTATGCAAGAACTCTTTTCACAGCACTCCAAGCACAAGCAATGGGAACTCCACACCACAAAAAAAGTATAGGCTGCAATACAGCCTCTATTGAAACTGATTTATTTTCTGTTCCTTTCCTCAAATTAAAGTTCCTAGCTTCCATTGAAATGAAAATATCACATACGATTCCCTACAAGTCCCAAAGGTGCAGGAAGAATATCAATGCACAGCATAAATTGCTCTTAACACACAGCTGAAGTAAAAAACCATTTTTACTCAGCTCATCCTTTTTGCAGAGACAGCTTTTTTCTCCCTTGACTAAATAGCTAGACATATGTTGAAGGAAAAACATACAGATATGGCAATCAAAAGACAAAGTTAAAGTAAAAAACCATGTTTTCTAAATTGACTCCTTCTGACAGGAACTTGGAGTGCAGTGCCAGTAAATGGTAGTTAGACATATGTTACTGAAATGAAAAAGGCCCTAAAAGCATAATTTCAGAGAAAATGCTCTTAGAAAGAGAACTTTCATGAACTGTGGCAGAAAGGCTACTCATCAAAGCCACACACAGATCTGTCACATTTTTGCAAGTTATACTGTACTTAGCTTCCATGGAAGTAAAGCAGTGGATGGGATGTCAGCCAATTTTCTAGAAGATAGAAGGAACTTTTTAACTTTACAGGTAAAAGTGCTGTTAAGTGACTGATCAAAATGGGAATGCTATACATCTTAGATTTTCTGTGTTTACTCATGCTTTAAACAAATTTCAAAAATGGTCCATATCTCATCTGCCAATAAGATATTTAACAAAATAATTTCATATGGTTTACCAAAATTTCATCTGCTGAACATTAAAATAGTATCAAAACCATTTAAAATAAACGCAAACAAATGTCATCATAATACATTGACTGAAAAGACTCATAACTGTTAACTTTGTGAATTAAAAAATATCAAAAGCTATATAAAAGCAAATGGAGAGAATAAAAGAAGAAATTTTGTGATGTACCTATCTTCTTAAATAATGGGTCGAGGAAAAAGTAAAGAAGTGGAATGCCGTAACAGAGAACTTCTCACTGAAGGAAAAAAAGAATAATCACAAAATAAATATTAGCAACAAGATTCTCATAATGGGAAAATAAAATAAAGAAAATTATAATTCAGCTGAAGCTAGAGAAATGCCAACTAATCAAAAGCCTTCATTGCACATATACTCATTTTGCAGAATCATCATTTTCCCTTTAATTGCCTATGATAACCACTCTGCCTGATTATCTTTGCACTGCTTGATGAAATTCAGAAACTGGCCAGTTAAATTTCAGAAGTTACTTCATCAAGCAAAAGAGATGAGCTTAAACACCCACCAAAGTGGAAGGAGATAAAGAGTCCTCTTTAATCACTGAGTTGTATTGGAAAAGACTGGTAGCTCTGCGGCTTAGATCAGGTGAATTAAGAATGCACCAATATTAAAAAGGATTGAAAATATCTGTGAGTTGCACATTGTTCCCTTTGGACATGGAAAACTGAACAGAAAACTGGTACTATATATATATATATATATATATGCATTAAACTGGAATTATTTTGTAGATTTTGCTAATCACTTTAGAAAGATGTGTTTCCACATTCAGAAAATGGAGAATAACCATAAAATCTGTACTGTGGGATCTGCAGAGAAAGTATGCCTAACAAGAGCTTATCTTGCTTTGATTAAAAAAAAAAATTACCTCCTTTTACAGAGTTTATTTTACTTGTGTTCATGTACCCTAAAAACCAGAGCAAAGCTATCAGAATAACAGGGGAACATTATTACAGAGTATTACCGCAGGGGGAAAAAAAAAAAAAAGGAATAAGCAATTCAAACCCGCAACCCCTATCTGACACCAATCATGAGTAGATCATTTTACAGTTGGAAAATCGACCACGAAAAGCTGTAATTCATTTCTAGAGCACTTTGAACTTCACTCCAGGTGTGCAAATCACCCTAGCATTGGGCTAATGGAATAGCACTTAGATAGAAGGGAGTTGTCTCAGCCTCATGCAGGATTCAAATCCCCTCAGCAGTGTACAACAGATGTAACCTCACAGAAGCTAGAAAAGTGGCAGCTGTAAAATAGGTGCAAAATGAAATTCATGCTCCTTGTCTCTATCACTACAACAACTCTCTGTCTCTAAGGTCTTCAGTAAGCTATGTGATCTCCATGAGACATGACAGCAGCCCAAAAAAATATTAACAGGAGAGTAAATTGATCCCCTAACTGGTATTAAAAGACCAGCTAAAAAGAGATGCTAGTGAAGACCGAAGAATAGAGATAGCAGGTGGTATGGCCACTACCAAGGAGACAATTCAAAGCCAGACAAAATTGTGGTGAGAAGGGCAGAAGAAAGAACTTAAACAGCAGACCAAGGAGCTGCGAACAACAGTTCAGTACAGAGTCCCTGGACTGAAACCCAGCAGAAAATGAAGCAGAGCTACCCCGATATTAAGAAGCCATGAACGTGACTCCCTCTGAGAAAAGACAAGACAAAGACTCAGTGCCTGGGAGTAAAATAAAAAAAAATTGTGCTTTTACATTTTTCAGTCAGACCTCAGCTCAAATTTAGGCATAGAAGGAGCCTGGTTCAACAGACAAGCCAGAGCTTTGCTCTCGCAGATTTGAAGAGAAAGTGCTCATTATTAGAAAATGTAATTTTTGACATCAAGACATCTGTTAGATCTCTTCACAAATCAGACCTGGTTTGATCTGCCTCATACTCTGGCACCTGCATGGAGAAGCAAGGGTAATCAAGTCATACAAAATCTTAGCATCTAACAAAAGTATGATATAAAGAAAACTATCAAGCTGGCAATGCTATTTAGGAGCACGGCAGAATAGAATGCAACTTTTTCTGTATCTATATGTGCTCTGAAAGAGTGACAGGAAGGAAAACTTTTGTCTGTGGGAAGATCAACCTTGGCAAAATGAAAGGTGTGTGTTGACTAAGAAGGTGTCACTTCTTACAACTTTACATGTCTGTAAATACACACAACTCAGATGACCTGGTTGAGCTATACTCACAGAGAGCTTGTTACAATATATCCACTTCATTCCAACTCCCCTCAGCATGTGGCTGGAATCCCCAAAAGATACTCAGGTATAGTCATTACTGTATCTGTCAGCTCAAAAGCTAGTAAAGGCCAAGAACTGGGTGGAAAAAATTACCCCGAAAGCAGCCACAAAGGCTAAATCCACCCTTCCCTAGAAGAACCATACTTGATAAGAGGATACTGTTGATCTAATGCTTTTTAATTTGGTCTGTGAAGCAAAAGATGTAATGGTTCGTCATGCATATATGTTTATTGTACAGGAAAAGGGGGGGTGGCAGTATTTCTTCTCCACATATTCCCCATGCAAAAGCTCTAGTTTTAACTGTCTCCAGAGGTTTCTAGGCATAGATTTAACTGTGCAGTAACACCATATATTGAATTTGAATGACTGTAAAGTGCTTGAGGGAATTGCTATAAAGAGCATCATAGTCATACCAAGGATTATTTATCTTCGGCTTTCTGATTTCTTCTTCAGACGCAATATTGGATCACAGAATAGATCTGTGTAGCCTTCACATTTGTTGTCTCCTAAACTGTCTGCTATTAAGCCTAGGCCCTAGCAAATAAGTTAGCCAATCTGAAAAACAGAATACACTCCATATTCCCACTCCTATTATATTCACAACCTGGTTAAAAAATGATCAACAAAGTGTTTCTTGGTACTACTTCATGCCCTGCAGTCAGGTCTAATTCATCTTGACTCTATACACTGAGAAACAGTAGTACAATAGCAGCTTAATGTAATCCTCAATGAGTCCCTTGCACAGGGCACTGATCACTGACAATTGTCTGCCCACCTTCCACCTGCATAGCACATGTTCAGTTTACTGTGGTGGAGAGACAGGCTAGAATAGCTGAAGCACTCTGGTAGAGCTGTGATTACAGACATCTTGCCCAAGAGAGGAGAAGAAATCTCAGGTCCATTCCCTGTTCTGTCTTCAGTGAGTATTATTAGTGAGAAAAAATGAGTATGTGTGCGAGAACACAAGGTTTGCCTCATTAGCAGCAACATCCAGTGATATTTGGCTACAGGAATGATTAGCAACACTAAATGCAAGCCTATTCCAGCAGATAAGTGCCTGTAAAGTCTGCCCTTCAGAGGATATGGCCTTTATTCCCCCAATGTTTTGTACCACCTCCACACAGTTGTCGTGCGTCTTCCTTACATACAGTTAGAAAAACAAAAATTTTCAGTGCTTAAAAAAAATGGTCTGATTGAAAAAGTCAAGGTTGTTTAGTATACAGAAAAAGGCTGTGGGGAAATTTAAAAGTTGTACGTGTAAAAGATAAGAAAATAAACTCTTAAATTATAGCCAAGGGGTACTTTGAAGTCAGACATCAGGAAACACAGCTTACCTGTAAGGATAGAGAAGTACTGGAATGGACTGTCTAGTGGGCTGTGAAATTCCCTTTACTGGAAGCTGGGAGAAATTATGAGATAATATCTGTCAGGCACAGCCCAGGTAGAGCTATCTGACATGGAGCAGAGGTGGGGGGGGGGGGGGGCACTGACTTCTGAATACCACCATCCATCCCACCAGACAATAATTTTGTGCACGTCAGTGCAAAGAGTCAGTGCCTGCGTACTTTGGTGTAGCCTTGCCTAGTGGATCCCCTGTGTGAAGATGTGAAGCTTTTTCCCCTAAAAGCCTGTATCTATAAAAGTAAAGTTAGAAAGTTATGTCTGGATTACATGCTGTAAACAAACGCACTTTTTTGTGCAGTCTTCTGAGTGCAAAAGCAACTGTGTAAAAAACAGTCTAGCTCATGCTGACTTTGGTTTGGTGTCTCTTAATTGAGAAGACACATCCAAATCACTTATCTTCTGCAACTGGCTCTTCTTGTCCAAGTACAGCAGGTACAGTATGAAGATAACAAGCACATTCTCAATCAACACATATTGTTGCTAGGCATTCCCTGGCATAAATCTGTGGCTAGCTATGACATCTATTTAACTAGATACAACAAAAAAATCAGTGAGATGCTACAAAACAGGTGAGTGAGGATAGATGTCTGAGCAAGCTGCTTGCTTACACATACCACAGATGTTTGCAATAACATTGGTGTCTCTGCTAACACCTTAACTGTGCAGATGTTTTTCTTCGGTCTCTGTAGGAATGCCTCATTTCCATGGGACTTAATAGGTTGCAGACACTTCGGTCACACCCCATAAAATCATAAGTAAGGAGATGTTATACACATGTGAAATTGGTCTATCAGCATTACATAGTACATATATCCCTATCTGACTGAATGGCTGACTAGATAACCCCATCAGCAAGAGACAGCAACACACTCACATTACACAGTGCAATATTCCCTTGCCTAAACTGTTCCATGAATCCAGACATTGTTTTGAACAAACCATTACAACTACGCTTACCAAGCACAGGATATGAGGAATTATATGCTTCATCTGCATGCCCTTCCTCACAGAGACACATTCTCTGAACAAAAGGAAAAGCTAGGACCCCTGCCATGGACCATTTTTTTCTTCTTGTCTCATGCTATTCCCATGCCAGTGTATAGAAGGTATTTAACATCTTCCGCATGATTTGGAACTCTTAGAAAACATCACTGCTTTCACAGAACTGATATTTAGGATTTAATTCATGTCATTTCCATCTGATCAAACAACCATCTGGAATCCAGTGCCTCTCATCTGAACCTTCATAATAAATTGGAGCCAATTAACCCACTATATTTTACACAATGAAAAATAAAGCCATTGGAGACAGTGTTCCCACAAGGCAATGTTCATGTAGCTCTTCTGGCTGTCAGGAATCTTCAACTTCCAGCCTAACTGTTCCCAAGATTTTTTTTAACTTGACCTGCTGGCCATGCTTCTTTTGATGCAGCCCAGGATGCAGTTGGCTTTTTGGGCTGTGAGGGCACATTGCTGGCTCATGTCCAGCTTCCCATCCACCAGTGCCCCCAGGTTTTTTCTGCAGGGCTGTGCTCAATCCTTTCATCCCACAGCTTGTATTGGCAGTGACCCGACACAGGTGCAAGACCTTGCGCTTGGATCTGCTGAACTTCATGAGATTCTCCTGAGCCCATTGCTCAAGCCTGTCTAGGTCTCTCAGAATGGCACCCCTGGTGTGTCAATCACACTCCACAGCTTGTTGTCAAACGAAAACATGCTGAGAGTGAACTCAACCCCACTGTCATTGTCACTGATGAAGATATTAAAGAGTATCAGCTCCAGCACTGACTGCTGGGGGACACCACTCATCACTGATCTCCATCCAGACATTGAGCCACTGACCACCACTCTCTGGACTCAATCCTGCCACCAGTTCTTTGTCCATAAAACAGTCCATCTATCAAAATCCCCATCTTTCCAATTTGGAGAGAAGGATGTTGTGTGGTACCGTGTCAAAGGCCTTACTGAAGTCCAGATAGCTGACATCAGTGGCTCTTCCCTTGTCCAATGATGCAGTGAAACCATCATAAAAGGCGATTAGGTTGGTCAAACAGGATTTGCCCTTGGTGAAGCTATGCTAGTTCTCCCATATCACCTTCCTGCCTTCCAAATGCCTTAGCATTACTTTTAGGAGGATCTGTTCCATGATCTTCCCCGCCACAGAGCTGAGACTTACATGCCAGTAGCTCCCCAGGTCATCCTTTTTACCATTTTTAAAAACGAGTGACCTTTTTTTCAGTCACCCAGGACTTCACCTGATTGCCATGACTTTTCAAATATTATTGAGAGTACCTTGGCAACTACATCATCTAATTCCCTGAGGACTCTGGGATGTATCTCATTGGGACCCATAGACTAGTGAATATTCAGGTTCCTCAGGCAGTCACAAACCTGACCTTCAATTACAGTGGGAAGGATGTAATTTCCCCATCCCTCTTCTACCAAACCAAACATTTGAGGGCTGCATGATGAGCAGTTATCAGAGAAGACTGAGGCGAAAAATGTTAAGTACCTCAGCCTTTTCCTTGTCTGTTGTCACCAGCTTGTCTGTGTTATTCACTACAGGGGGTACACCCTACTGGACTTTTCTTTTCTGATTGAGGTACCTGTGGAAGCCTTTCTTGTTCTTCTTGGCATCTCTTGCCAAGTGTAGTTCAAGTTGGGTGTTGGCTTTCCTGACTCCATCCCTACACAACCTAGCAGCTTCCTTATACTCTTCCCACAGTTCTCCCTGTTTTCACTGCCTGTACATTTCCTTTTCTTCTTCAGTTTGACCATCAGATCCTGCTTCAGCCATACCAGTTTCTTGCCTTCCTTTCCTGACTTGCAGGATGGAGAGCTCTTGCACCCTGAGGAAAGCTTCCTTAAAGATCTGCCAGCTGATTATCATGCCATCATAGTCCACCTCTTCAGCCAGCACACAAAATTATCATCTCAGATCAGTATTTATTGGCCATCGGACAATTTGCAGCACTGATTTCATTGTCAAAATCATCTCTTTTAATGCTGTAAAAGCCTAAGCTCTGTTAAACAAGACGGTTAAAAAAAAAAAAAAAAGCAGCATCCTGAATTCTTAATATGAACAACAGTAAGCTAAATATTACTTCATATGCACAGTGGGATTTTTCTGGTGCATCCTGTAATACAAAGATCACCATAGTGTCTGGAATACCATCTGGAAGTCAATACTTGCCTCCTGGGAGCTGTTTAGATGAACTAAAGTTGTTCCAGAAGAGAACCAACTGCCCTTCACATCCATACTGTATCAGGTTATAAAGATTCTAAATCAACCATGTCCAACTATGTAAGTCAATTCCTAAACTGTAATGCAGCAGATTTCTCATTAAATGTAAAGCTAGGCCTACACTCCCTCCTAAGCAAGAGGAGGGAGTGCAACATCAAGGACCCTTTGAAAGTCACTACATAATCCTCCTACAAGATTTGCAAATGTGCTACTCCTTTTTATAGCTTCTGGAGTAGCATAACCTTCCTTGATTTTCTTCAAGCCTGCAGACTTGAAGTTGTTCTTCCATCCATATTTAGTAACAGTCAGAGCAACAGAGGCATACGCAGAGGCATACACTCCAGCACAATTTACGTGCCACATCAAGAAATCAAACAACCACATGAAAAACAGAAATACAGTAATGTTCCATCAGTTCTTACTCAGACTTCTTGCCAGGTAGTAAATGCTAAGCATGAAAAGGAACAAAACCTAAGCCTCACCCCAGTACTGATTTGAAGTCTGCTTCAGAAGTATTTAAATCTCAAGAAAGCTAACTAATGAATAGAGCAAATCAATTTAACACAACATAATCACTGAATAATTGGTATACACAGTTACATAGACTTTGAGAAGTTTATAGACTGAACAAGATAATTCAATACTAAAATTTATAAGTAATTAGGAAGACTAGCAGGTGGCCAGGATATAAAGGATAAATTTTACTCAAGGTTTAAGCACTGGTTTCCAAAGAAGGTTTAATCGCCCTCTGGGCAGAAATATTGGTATATAAACGAGTTTAGAAAAAAACTTGCATTGAGCAAGAATTTTATCTTCTGTGGCAAGGGGTTGGAACTTGATGATCCTTCAGGTCCCTTCCAACCCAAGCCATACTATGATTCTATGATTGTCATCAATAATACAAAGCCACAATGAACCAAACAAAACAATCTTAACTGCTTTGCCTTTGGGCAGGCTAGAACTATATCTGATTTGTATTTTCATACCCTCAGCATGGCAGATCATACGCCCTGTAATTACTGGTAGCCACAGGAAGTTCACTGTTCCTATAGCCATCCATCTGTAACTACTCCCTTTAAGTTGTTCCTCCACTTGTGACATTTCTAGCTTTTGAAGCAGCAAATTTACATCCCTGTAAAACAGCTCAACATTAACCAAAAAAAGTCTGCAAAATTCCCAGGCACAAGCACAGACTCTCTGATCTTTCTAGCCTACACTGCCCTCTTTGTCTTTAGGTTCAAAATGGTCTTTTTTGCTCTGTCTTTTACAGTCCCACAGCATAACTGCGTCTTCTAGTTACTGTAATAAATTTCACTTGAGTTAGAAAAGGTCAGTTGTGCAGCTAATGAGTAGAAACTAGCACACACTCTGCCCCAACAGCTTCCCTGCCTCTGCTAGAGGGATTCCACAGGGCCCACTGAGCCATGTTCACAACACCCAGCTCTGCCACGGCCTCTTCACTCTCAGCAGGCCTGCTTCTACCAGTCAGCAACCATACAGCCCCAGTACTAATACAAATTAATAAACCAGCTGTGCTACTCCAAGTGTTTTCCAAATAGAAAGTCACACAGAGCTGAAACATTCTCACGGCTAAAGTATCCTCTTGAAAGTACCCCATGTCCTTTCTGCCTGAAGTGGGATTCACAGCAAGCCCACTGGTTGTGATGGTATTTTAAGTTCTGCTCAGCATTTATTACAATGCAGAAGCAGAGCCACATTTGCCCTACCACACCCTCATCTCCCCCAGCTCCCAAACAGCAATGGGATTTGTATGGAAAAATACCCATCACGACCTGAACAGGTGAGTGGCTGGTGAGAAAGTGTGAATGTTATCCTGAGAACACAAGTGAACTGCCTCTAGCTTCTGCATGTAGCTAGAAGCAGCTCCTTTGCAGAAACTGCTCTGCAGCTGTAACTAAGTATCTTTGCTTCCTGTGAATGACCTTGCTCGTTCTGATACAGGAAGCTTTATTATCTCCCAGTGTGACACATCTGGCCACAGTACTAAGGGCTGGTGCAGACTGCTGGCCAGCTGCCACCAGCACCAAGGAGTTGGTACCAAGTCCCCAATAACGTGAGCACCTCTCTGTTAGACTGAAGAATAATAACTTGCTTCTGTGTACTTACTTTTGGACTTGTAAACATTAGGCAGAGGCACTGGTGCTTTTGCATAACAGGATTGATCTGTGTTTTTTGAACACCTGAGGGTCAGTCCATCAAGAAGGTGCTGTGCTTGGATCAGCCTCTCTGTTACCTAGGTCAGAAAGTGACTGACACTCTGTCACTTCAGACTGAAACAAATGTTGAGCTGAGGTGGCTCCTCCCCTTTCTTTGCCTTTGGAACATCTGACACTTTGCAGCTAGAGGTCCTTCTCCCTTTCCCCTCCGTTTGCTACATTTGGAAAGGTCAGTGTCTATTTATGAATTTGCATTGACTGAGATAAAGCCAGTTTGGCATGTGCAGATACACTCCAGGCAGATAAGTCAGTCTGGCTGAACACATTTTGGCCGAACTCATTTTGGCAAGCAGAGAAAGACCGAAGCACGCATCTGGTGATCAACAGTGACAGATTTAACATCAGAGCCCATTACAAATCTTCCCAAACAATGCACATTCCATCTCACAGACTTTCTAGCATAACTTTGATTTTCACCACTGGGCTTGTTCACACTTTGTCTATATAGAGTTAGTTTTAGATGGACCTTGGCTTTTACTTAACCAACCAGATATGGCAGATGATACCCTATCCCTGCTTTGCCAGCAGGCTGCACAAAATGGTCTAATTACACACTTCTTAATTAGTCAGTAATCAAAGTGAGGGTACAGGTTTCACTTAACTAAATACTAAGACAGGTTTTTTTAATCTCAATTACCTCAATGCTATAGAGACTACTTAGTATTGAAGGGAAGACACATGCTCTAAAAGATCAAAATTTGTCAGGTCTGTACATTTAGCATTTCATATCCTAGTTACAACAGGCACAATCTGACAGTTTTATAGGCTGTTCAGAAGCCAGCAACTCAGATCTCCTTTTAATTGCATTCTTAATGTCATTTCACAAGACATAACCGCCTCTACTCATTTTAACATACAGTATGTTTTCCATGATTGCAATAATATATGTTTACTACAATTTTATTTTGAATAAACATATGTAGACACAACCAAGAAGACTACTTGCATTGCAGCATGCTTAGGGAAAAAAAAAAAAAATAGAGAGAATAAAGGAAGAGAAAAGTGACAGAAATAAGAAATTTCCCCAAATACTAATTAAATGCAGCACAAAAGAAGTCACACAAGTATTACTTAAATACAGCAGAATCAATGGGAGAAAATATAAGGGTTGCTAAAAGGCTGTCGTTATATCTGCAGGCACATTATTCCCCTGCCCAGGACATCAAGGGAGAAAAAAAAAAAAGAAAAAAAAAATCAGGACACAGATGACATCCAATATTTCAATTTCTCCAAGAAGCAATTAATTACTGAGAAAAGAGTGCTTCAGTAAGTCAGAGTGCTGGCAAAAATTACCAGAACACTTTTAACAGAGTAATACAGCACTTCCAAAGTCAACACCAAAGTTAATAATTTCATACCTTCCGGCAACAGCAGAATCCATCAAATCCTATACCCTTCAATTGAAGCGATTTGCCATTTTACACACCATTTTTGGATCAAGTCTATCTTCTGGTCTAAAATCAGTCAAAACTACCCATAGATCCTAATCATTAAGGTGTTATCAGACACAACACTCACCTAGATAACCCAGACAAGTGCCAGAGAAAGTCTCCACATTACACTTACAAGTGAAGCAATAACACTTTCCCTACCTTTATATTAATGACAAAATCTCAAATTTAATCAATTATTTGAAAGACAGTGTTTTTCTTCTGTTTACAAGGTACCCAGAAACAGTTGTTAGCTTTCACAAATTTGTGATTCAAAGCCATCTCCTGTGGGTTTCTCATCAGCCATTTGAGATAATTATTCATGAGATACTCATCACAAGAAACCATCCTTCTGTCTGACAACATTTTACAGACACAACTTCAGAAAGAGTTTCAAGCAGGTGAGATATCATTATACTAATTTGAACTAATTTACTGGTATCTAACATATCCAATTGCTTCAGGTGAAATACAGTACAATATTTCATTTTTTCTAATGAAAAAAAAAAAAAGAAGTTTAACTTCTGAAATTTCTTTTGAAATCTATTCTCTCTCCTTCAAAATAATAACTTGCACGGAAGAGGAAATAATTCCACTTGATTTAAACATCCTTTTAACATTTCTGGAAGAATATGCCTTGGAAATTCGTATCAGTTCTACTCAAAATTATGCTATAAGCTTTTGACAGCAACAAAAACCTATTATTTGCAAAAACAGTTAAATACTGGAAAGAGGTTTTTTTTGCCCTAGTAGTAAATATAGTCTAGAATTCTGTTTTCAAATTCAGGGGAGTTAAAAAAAAAAAAAAAAAACAGCAAGGGGTGCAAATTTCTTTCAGTAAATGTTTAAAATGAGCTTGCATTCTTCTAAATTAGAAGCTGATAGCTGCTAATTCACCTTCCTTTCACCTGGCTTTGAGTTGCATCCAAACTACTCCTGTGGTTATAATAAAATGTGGTTTATGCACTGCATCTAAAAGTTACCGAAGGGAATATATGGAAGGCGGTTTCTCCTATTTTAGACAGACAATGAAGGGTGGAAAATGCTAGTTATGCCTGCTGTCATGCCTCAGTACGATGCAACAGAACCAGAGCTACATGACTGAACCTCCAGGCTGAAGAGTCACAAGTACGCACATCACCATCATGCCAGGAACAGGACTTCACATTACACAGTTTAACATCCTGAAGAATATTTGGATCACAGTGGGGAGGAACACATTTGGAAGACACTCGTGGCTTTTGGTAGTCAACCTGAGACATCAGAGCCTGGATGATCAGAGGTTTATCCACCCACGATACTGATTCTGCTTGCGATACAGCCTTCTGCATCCCTGATCCTTCAGTGCCTCAGCTATGTACCAAAATTACCATCCTTACATGGCTAATACTGAAAATTCATGCCTACATGAAATGATTGAGAAAACTGGTAGGCACACAATAAGAAAAACCTCCCTTTGTTAATATTAAACACACACCTACAGTAATATGCAGCCTCTATGCTTTTTGTCTCCTTAAACTGCCAAATAATGCCATAGATCACAGCAAGCAATACAGTGAAGCTGTTGTCAAGAAATGTCTGCCTTCAATTGAATTCACATCATATAATCCAACAGCTGCAGGCAACGCCACCATAATACATTTTGGGAGATCAGATGTAGAAGAGGCGTCCACGCTCACTGCACCCTACGCTCTGTGATCAGCCACATCTTACACCTCTTTCCTCTCACCGTGGGGCACTATGAGCAATTAGCATTTTCTCTCCAGCACAGGAAAGTTGCTGCAGCCTGTGTAATGTTTCTGTGTTTGTTTGTTTTAAAGAAAGAAAACTACTTCTGCTCCAGAAATCAGTAGAAAAAAATGACACAGAGGAAGAGGAAGCACAAGTACAATTACAATCAAACAACATGGGGATAGAAAAAAGCTAGCAACGGAGCTGATAAAAAAAACATAAAAACATTTGAAATATTGCATTCTGAAAATGATAAAATGAAATATTGTAACACTACCAAAACCTTTTAGCCTTTTCACTTCAAAGAAAATATGAAAAAACCATTGAACCGATACCAAGTTTATATTCCAATGAAATAGCATTTTTTTAGAGGAAAAGCAATCCATCAGAAAATGTTGAACCAGCTGTAAGAACTTTATCTGCACGGATTACTCAGGTGAAAAATAGTCTATTTTGTACTGTTCACTTTCAAAAGTAAACAACACTTTGCATATTAAGTTCTGAAATACTCATTGTTCTGTAAGTCTCCACTGATGCATAGTCAGCTTATTCTATTCCATCAAACAGAACATTTCCTATTTAGTTTTGTGTTACTTCACCCTGTAAGTTAATAACTAGTTAAGCACTGAGAAATCTGCAAGCACAGAAAGGCTTAAACTCAGCAGAATGATGGGGGTGGAGTCTCTTTCCTCTTATTTTGGAGGAAATATTTTTTTGATGAAATCATAGCTGTGGCTCTTTACACTCCTGTTACATCCCCTAAGCATTTCAGAATATTACCCACATTTTGTACGTGTTTTAAGCTTCTGAATACATTTGAAAGGAATATTAATCTTCAAAATCACAAAAATTCCTTGCCTGTTGCTAGTCAGCTAACAGAAACCATTCTCCAAAGTAGAGGCCTGAAAAACAGTCTGGTATTTTTCTCGAAACAAAGAGGGACGTAGGAAAAAAAAAGCTTCATTTAAGAATTTGCTGCAAATCAATTTTCATAAGCTTTTAAGCTTATTTGGAAATCATCTGATAAAGGTTTACAAAAGTCCTGCAGGCAGAATACATTGGAATAGCACATCAAGTTATGGGGAAGAGCACCCGCAAGAAAAGGACAAGCAGCAAACAGCATTTCTAGAAATCAGCTGCCTGACAATTCTTAAAAGAACAGCATTTTTATAATTAATTCTATAGCTGCTTCCTAGCACTGCTTTGGAGCTGGAGCATCACAATGGTCCAGCTTTCCCCACCAGCAACCCAGCAGTACCGTGACAGCCTCTGTGCAGCCCATTGGGCAGGTTCAAGGCAGTCAGAGACCCTCAAGTCTCAACTCACACTGATCCTCAGTTTTTATCTCTTCAGGCCGCCCCAGAGCCATTACTCTCAATTTGGCTAACTCAAAATCTTAAGGGACAGGGCTTGGGAGCCTGGAAACTGCTGGACTTCCTGAGATCGTTACTCCTCTCTACCCACAACTTACCTCTCTGAAAAAGCCCATCCAGTGCTTTGTAATTTTCTGTGGAAGGATGTGTCTGAGTTTAATCCCGACAAAACCAAATGTGAAATCTCAAATCCAGCACAAAACACAATGACCTCTCTATACCAGCCCAGACAAGGGCTTTCTGAACACTGAAAACCTTATACATATTTTAAGTGGCTGCTGACAACATCTGCAAGGTATAAAATTTACTGCTCTACCAAGGATTTTAGCTTTCTCCAAGAAACAGAGCAATGCTGTAGCAAGAAATCATTAACACACATTAAAAAAAAGATTTACAGCTGCTACTCTGGGACCCACTATAAACCTTCTACAAGTCTCAAAAGCAGGGAGAGAAATCCAGCAGAACTGCTCCTTTCTACCCATACCACAGGGAAAGCACCCTCCACGCATCAGACATCTACTTGTTTATTCAGCTTGCAGGGACCAACAACTGTGGAACAGACCTAAGGAATGTTGAATGCATGGAGGTAGATGTCCATTACAAAAGGCACAGTGCAGTGATATGAAAGTGGTAGCGACCTGAATAAGACACAGCAGAACACCGTTCCTCTGTTTAACACAAGAAGTGGCAGCTCTGATCACTTTTCCCTATGTCTTAGCCCTTCCTCACTCTTTCACCTCTAAACTCAACTAATTCAAAGCCATAATTCTTTTGTTGAGAACTGAAAACTGTTAAAAAAAATAAACAAAACTACTTTTTGATGTTTATTTGCAGCATCAGTTTAACAAGCCAAAACTCTGCTACACACATAAATGGAACAGTAACAAAAGGAAAACCTTGTGTGAAGGACTCATCAACTGCAAGACTTAAAAAATACCTATACCTTTAATCTAAGAAATTAAAATAACATCTAACCCAATCAATATGTCAAGATGTTAGGCTTTCTTTAAACCCATAGCCACAAAAACCATTTCTCCTCCCACATTCCATGCTAATATCATAAACTAATTTAACATTAGTTGATATATAAATAAAAATACAAGCAACTTGCTGAACAACAATTTCCAGTATTCAAAGCACAACAAGAGTCAGCCAAGTCACGTCAGCTTCTGTTATTGTTGCCTACACTGTTTGCCATCAATAAACTCCATTAATTTGGAGGTGACTTGGATACCTTCACACAAGCTGTCTCCATATCCTAGCTAGACTGATCTATAGGGGAGCAAGCCTAGATGTGAAACTGAAAGGTAAACAGAGTTACTCCAAATAATCAGCATCATAGCAATTGAAATGAAAATTTAGGTCTGCACATATTTCTCCTTTTACATTTAAGCCAGATAAACTCAGCCAGCCTATGTGGCAGCAAATCCACTGACATCAGTGGAACCAATCTAATCTGAACT
Source organism: Lagopus leucura (assembly GCF_019238085.1). Classification (NCBI taxonomy): domain Eukaryota; kingdom Metazoa; phylum Chordata; class Aves; order Galliformes; family Phasianidae; genus Lagopus; species Lagopus leucura. The sequence continues at coordinate 28,664,666 of NW_024962335.1, read as the reverse complement.
TGGATCCAAACGCAGGCCAGAAGCTGCCCTTTCAAACAGCTTAAGAAAAAAAATAGAATACGTATGCCAATGACTCTGACAGATGTCTATGTGTTATAGGAGAATCCTCAGGATTCAACTTGTGAGCCCCACAGCCCTGCCAGCTCACACAGCATCAGCACCAGTCTTGCCAGATTTGATGATTCATTTATAGTGCCAGCTTCTTGGGGCACACAGTTATGCAAGGACCTTCAGTCCATGATGAACTGAGGGAAGTTTCTGCCTGTCACAGTTTGAAATCCCAGTTCAGGAGTGTGATCACTGCTAGAAATACAGAAATCACACTCTAAAAATATCCAGAACTTATCACCATTTTCAAAACCAAGACAGGTGGTCCTATTTCATTACTTGTGTATATCTGCACAACTGGAAAGTGACCAAGGAAATATTAATACACATACTGCTATTTTGCAATTTTTCAGAATGCAGAAGTAAAAAAGTTGTTTTGAATTTAGAAATGAAGGTAAAGTATTTATTGACTAACATTTAGCTAACTTATATTCATTTGTACCATATTACCATTTAGTATATTAACATATCAATACTGAAAGAAGAAAAAAATGTTACTAACCTGTGGGAATAGCGAGTAAGTTGTATTGTCAATGGTGAAAGAATACAAAAATTCCCCATCAAACCAGAGGTTCTTTCCCATTGGGGAGTTCTGTTTTGTCATCGCAAAGAGCTGCCCAGGGTCACAGCAGTCTTCCAGCAGCTTCCTAGAAAAGGCAACAAAAAGAAAGAGATGCATGAGTTATAGCTCTGGCAGCCATCTCTAAAGCCCATTTTTAACTGATAGTCCAAGCACCCGAGTGACCCACAGCTCCTGAGTGCTAGAGAGCAAGCCATTTGTTTTCCCAGCAGTATCATGTGCTGCAGGTGACCACACTGTGCATCAGATAACAAATACTAACAGAGAATTCAGAAAGCTAGCAGACCTAGAAATTCAAATTCTAACTTAGCAACTTCCTAATTATCTTTTTTAATTTTTACCTAAAGAAGAGCCAGCAACTGATTTTTTATTTTTTTTTTTTTTTAGAAAATTTTAGAAGTAGATAGTTAAAAATTAACCCTCAATTCATTCTTGAATAGCAAAGAAATATAAAACAGATTTAGCAGAAAGCAGTCCGTTCTTTTCAATCACTTCTAATTAATAAAAAAACAGGTTCTCCAGCACACACAGCACTCAGAGAAGCACCTTTGAAAACCAAATCTCAGAACCCAAACTCAGCTGTGAACAGTGGGCCTTATATAAAACCCCAAGTTACATAACTTGAGCATGGAAAAATTTACCATCTCTGTTCAGATATTAAGTATCCTTGTGCTACTTTCACAGCAGTGTTAGAGCTTGTCTGGAGTGCCCGCATGAAGTCCAACTTGAGTCATCTCAGTTTGCTATCTATATATAGCATACATATATATATGTATATATATATACACACACACAGCGAATACTACACTTCTCCTTTCCTCATCCAAACTGTATATCCTCTTACACTTCCAGTTCCCTAAAATAGCCATTACAGAGCTTGAGCAGCAATTTGAGAGATGGTGAGATGGCTGAAGGTTGTACTTGAGCAAAAATTCTGTATCGTTGCAAGCTCAGCAATTAATATCTTAACAGATTGATGAAAAGCTCCTGACATCTGCAGAGCAGGAATATCTTAAAGCCAACATGAGAGAAGCTTGCTAAAGGAAAGGTGGTGCTCATATTAGTTTGCATTGGTAATAGTTAAGATGCAAAAATATACATTGCACAATTATGTCATTACGGTAGATTAATATAATAATAATCATCATCAGTACAAGTTGTAATAATTTATTGTTTATTTTAAAGAGGAATTAAAGAGACTAAAGTCATTCCTGAGGGTTGCATGAAAGCTGCAGGTGGCAAGCAGAAAAATATCACTTATCAGTGTCTCCCTAAATATTTGACTTAGTGCTCTCCTCTGTGAAAGAGGAGATTTTATTCCAAAACAAGAAGTCAGCCACATAAATGTCTTTGCTTTTTTTAAAAAAAAAGAATTTTCCAGAAGTTTCACAGCTACTTTTCTTCTCTACAAAATGACAAGTAAAAAACAGTATTTTCTCCTAAAATGGATTTCTATTGTAATTTAATACTTCCAACATGGGTGAATATTATTTTACATACATATTCCAGCTAAAAATCTGGTGAAAGCTGTAGATTTTTTATCTTTGCAGGGCAGGAATCAGTTTGAAAATGCTGTGTGACCAGCAGCAGTCTGTGGAAATTGCTACTATTCATCAACTTTCTCCTCTTGAGAAGTTTAGTGATTTGCTTTTGTAGCTTCCCATCACAGCTCTATCCCCAGCAAAGGGCCACCTTTTGCTGGTACATAGCAACCAGCTTCTAGAACAAGATCTGAGGAAGCTCTTGCATGTAACAAGCTGATCAGCCCACCCTCAGCCAAAGAATCTGACACTTTTTACAAAGACTCCACCAGAAGCTTATGTCAGGCTGTTTTGTGGCTCAAAATGTTACTATTTATTCCACCCAGCACAAGGCACTACCACATGCCTAGACCTTACCTACCAATGGTAGAGGGCTCATGACTCCAGAGCACCCTACTGCTCACAGTGCTGTGCGCACAGACATGTTACCATGTGTTTTCCCTGTATGCACCCAAATTCCTTTCCGTATCGACCAGTAATGGATAAGTCAAGCTTAAATTAGCAATGACCTTCACTTAACAATAGACAAAACTGTTTCTGGAGCTTAGACCACACATTGCAGAGCCGTCTTGTCCTCTGCTGAGCAGTGTGTCAGCCAGAGTGGCAACCAGCATTCCCAGAAATACCATCAAGACACCTACAGCCAGGGAGGTTTCCCATCATCCTGCTCCACCATGGAAATGGAAACCAAGCTGAAGGCAATTTGAAATTTCTCACCAAACATCCTTTGCAGAGCAGTTTGACACAGGCATAATAGAGTACTATTCCAAATAAATTTGAGCATGGAGATTTTACTTGGCTTTCTCCAAGCTTCAGTTTGCAGCCTTTGGAAATTCTATTCCACTCCAACTCTCACTGCAGCTTTTTGAGAAAGCTGAGAGTAATCCAAGATCAGCTGGAGCCTCTAAGTACAACTGTATGGCAAAACTATAGTTTCCAATCAAAACTTGCAACTTTACCTTCAGTGAAAATCTGTTTTGAGCAAGAAATGAAAAAAAGAAAAAAGGATAACTTGATGGAAAAGTATCAAGAGATTGCTTCAGATTAATGAATCTTTCCTTATCTGGGGTAAAGGGATGAGCTGAGCAACAGCTTCTCATTCAATTTTTCTCTTCACAGTCTAACTAGATATAATATATATACCTACTCTTCCTTCTCCCCAGAACTGCATTCTTCCAGTTGCCAGCAAGTCCCCTAGTTAATAAACTATTATGAAAAGCAGTAGGTGTCTTCTGGAAGGTTAGAGATAGCCAGAACACCACTTCAAGTATTATTCACCTGCATGTATTAGCACAAAAAATCTTGTGCACACAGACATGCTTTCTGTCACAAAAGAATAATTGTAATGGTCTTACATTATTCAGTTTCTCTTTCTGATTCAAATCCAAAAATTATAAGGTAAGAGAGGCTCCACAAAAAATATGCACTAAAAAGGAAAAAGGTATTCAAAGGGGAACTAAAGCAGGGCACTTAGCAGGATGATGGAGTCAGAAGAGATTTGCCAAACTTGATTAAAACATTCAGCTAAAATGTTATGGCAGATTTTGCAAAACTGAAGCGGCTTTTAAACCAAGGATTTCAATTCACCGCAAGTACCAGTCTGCTTGCAGGACATGTATTATGTACCTTTGACTCAAAGTTATCTCCAATTCAGAAGACGAATTAAACTACTTGAATATTGCTATTTAAAAGGCACTCAAGCACTCAGATCTGAGAGCACTTAAGGGATAAATCCCGCTTGTGAGAGAAGCAGGATAAAAGTTACTTCACGTCTCTCGCTGCAGACATCCATGACTTGGGCTTGATCAGCACCAACAAGGCCATTAGCCCAGAGCAAGCACTGAAGTGGCCCCGCAGATCAACTCAAACAGCAGCTGCTGCTCCGGGCAGGAGCCCAACAGTGATTTTGAGATGTTATTCACATCCTCACAGCGCATTTTGTTGAGGTTAGATCAGCAGACACTGAAAAAAGAGGAACAAAATCCCAGTCCCAAGAATCCTGCACCCAGACAACACAATCTTCATGGGATTTACAGCATACCAGCTCACGTCTGATCCTACAAAGAGCCTGTAGCACATGGAGAGCATCACCAACATGTGGTAACTGGGGTCAATCAGGAGATCTGCTTCAAAAGCCTGCCTCTCACCAAAGGGCTAATACACACATACACATACTCTTCTCCACCTAGAAGGGGAGAAGCCAGATCTCTTTGGTAAGTCTAAACCAAAACTTGCATGCATAGCCAGTGAAAAGGTTTACATAAAAAAATAAACCATCAGTTCTGGACTTAAAACTAGTGAACTTTTCAGTTCAGTTTCAAATTGCAGCCAATTAAAGCTATATCTTATCCTGGTTTGACATCAGTCCCAGCCAAAAATGACTCAGCAGCTAGATTAAGCAACCCAAGCATCTTCAAACTGACAAAGACAATATCTAAAAGCAGAAACGTGCAATTCCACAGCACAGGTTGTCAGCCAGGAGATGACAGCCCTTTTGCTATTACTTCTCCACAGGTGGGGCAGCTCCTGCATCCCCAGCACAACACTGCTCCTCCAGCTCCTTTGGCTGGGCTAAGGTTAAAGGCATAAGCCTCATCTGAGATGGAGCAGTGGGTAAAGGTGGCACAACATGACATACAGGGGAAAGAAGAAAGAAGGTGAAAGGGTCTATTAAGACCTACTGGTACCCTGACAGCTGGCATTATCAACACCTTTTTCTGCCCCAAGGGACAGTTTTACAGCAAACCTTCCCACACACCACCCTGCTATCGCCCACACTTCCCACAGCCAAGGCACATTTACCTGATTAACTCTTCAGCACTCTTTTCCACTGCCAATGCAGCCTGGGGTGGAAAAATCCACCTGTAACTGCATCTTGTGCTTTGCTTTGCTAAATATGGGATTTCTCATTCGGATTGATGTCAACAGTTCTGGCCTGATTTGGCCTAGTTCCATGATTAATGGGGCTGGGGAGCAAAGCACCCCTGCCCTAAGAAAGGAGGAAGGGAAAAGGTGGATGAGACAGCTAGGGCACACGCACCGCAAAGACCAGCGGAAAAGAAAGTCTCATGACTCCCAGACAGCTTTATCTTTCCTTCTAATTGGAAAATGGAAAATGAAGTCTTCTGGGAACTGTAGCTCATTCTTCTCTTCTGAGAAAGGTATAGCCAAAATATCGACAATCCACAGAACTGCAACATTAACTTTTTAACTCCCGGTGCACTACATAATGTTATGATGTGGGTTACCAATAATAGAAATCATAAAACCATGGCAATCTACTGAAAAATTAGGAAGGTTATCAGGTAAGTGAGGCTGCTCTATCTCATGGGCCTGTTCTCCGGATCACTTAGTGCCCTGATCCTTTTCTCATCTGCCAACTACATTTTAGTGTTCTCCCACAGATCATTTAAGTAACAGGTCAAGAATTGATCTCTGCCAGGGGGAAGGGGAGATGGTGGGAGGGGAAGTAATGCTAGTTTAAGCATTCACTAACATCAAGACATTTGCTAAAGAGAACATTTAGAGGAACAGGACACCTAAATCAAGAATACATCACTTTGCACAGGTATATTGCTGAAAATTCCACAGTTACTTCAGCTCAGAGAATATATCTAAATGCAGTGAAAAAGAAATATGAAAAAGAGCAACCATCATAGAGTAGAACAGGGAGAGAATCTGATCTACTTCCCAACCAAGCTTTCTGTGACATGGTAAGTTTTTACAAAGTCTAGAAGTCACAGCAGTTTTCCTCCTCACATTTATTGTTGTATTTTTCTTGTTAGGAAAATTTCAGCCTATTTCAATGCTCCCTGAAGCAATTCCAGGCATCTGGTTTTCACAAGGGTCATTTCCCCTATGCTCCCCAAGAGAGGAAAGGTGTCAGGAAAATATGAAGGTCACAGGCTGAAGCAAACCAGGTACTGAACTGCCTGGGGCTGCAACCTACATGAAAAGAAAGAGGTTGCAGAGACCACAGACACTTCTCAGAGTAAGGACAGCCTGTGAAAACTATTTCCAAAAAGCAGATCTGTGATATTTTAAAGTAATAAATTTAATAACAAAACATTTGGATAATTTACAACAAACTGCCAAGTTGAAGGAGGGAGGACAACGATGAAATTAAACGCTTCAAGCTTTTCTGCATCATCACTGCATTTTCCTTTAGAACTTTCTTCCAGGTCTTCTCAAGGTGCCCAAAATGGAAACGAACTATTTTACATGGCCTGAGAATGTATCATTGAGTTTTCACTATTTTAAAATCACTGAACAAAACATTTGGTGCTACCTGTGCTGTATATTTAGCAGTTTACTTTCCAGATAGCAAAAGAAACGTAAAACACCTTTTCTGCTGTGTATTGGTTCCCTATCCCTTTTACCTTGGCCCAGCACAAACCCTACTGCCTTGCACTTGGCAAAATCTGAGTTGTTATCCATCACATTGTACCACCCTAATCTGCTACTCGTTTTGACCAAATTCTCTTCTTTTTTTTTTTTTTTTTTTTTTTTTTTTTTAAGTGTAACATATCACAGAATAAAGGATGTATTTTTTCCAGAACTGTTCAGAATATCAAGGAAAAAAAATTTCATCTACCTTCTTTCCAAACAAAGCAAAGATTGATTTTGTGTTTAAAACTTCAAGTATCTGCAGCATTTTCAGAAGGCTTTTTCAGCAATAGCAACAGCATTACAGCATTTTGTAACCAAAAATGTAATTCCCCAAACTTGCCTACATTCTGCTCTCACCAAAATGAACTACAGCTCAGATCTGAATCTCTAAATCTTCACTTGATTTTTGATTATTTAGTCTGCATTGCTTTCAGTTTCCCTTTTGAATTATACTCAGATTTCAGGTGGTAAGATAAAGACATGCAGCTGCTTTAGTTGACAGAGCATTCTTCATTTGATAAGAAGCCTTTTGATCTTTTAAAAAAGAGTAATTAAAGGGATATATTTTCCTACCACTGTAATCAGACACAATTCTTTTAATAGCGTCACATTAATTTATTCCATATCTTCATTAATATTGCAAGCAAAGAGGACGACTGAACAGCGCAACATTTAGACTGTAGAAGTACAGATGAGAACAAAATTTGCCAGGGAGTATCTTCATTATTGAACAGTGTTTGCAAACCAGAATAAGCTGGGATATTTCGCAGTGAATAGAAGTCTACCTAAACATCTGACAAGTTTTAAGTTTACCTTTTCCCCTGCCAATTCTTTTACTTACAATCTGGGTAGATTTGGCCTGCAAAGCTGTTGAAATACTGTTTTTAGTTTATTCTGGGGGGAATATTATATAGAAACACATTCTGATTCATGCAAAATGGCTTTAAACTGCTGCACACAAAGCCTATGTATGAGCACTGAAACACAAATTACAGTATATGAATTATAATGTAGTAATCCTAGTATTTGGTCAGATGATTTTTTTCTGGGATTCTTACACCAGATGTGTGAAGAATTATACATAAGGAAACCATCATAAAAATCACAAGTTGCGACTTGCAATTTGTAAAAACAGCACAGCTTTATTACTTACACAGTTAAGTTTACTGGAATACTGAATGCCTCCAAGTTGTACATGCCCTTCCCAGGGAAACCTCAACCCCACACACGAGAGACAGCAGCAGTGACTTGCCTCCCCTCCTCAGAGCTGCAACTGACAGACACATTCCCCAGAGAAATGATGAATTTGATCATACGATGCTTGTTTCTGGCCAGCAGTATGGGTGGCTCAAGAGAAATTACTTCACTTGATGCTGGAATTCACAAGCCCTGCACCAGACCACTCCTTTGCTCTGCTAATACTACCACCAGTAGCCCTTAAACATGACAGCTACATTTGAGAGCAGAGAAAACACGGGGTTTACCTTGCTTCTTTTACAGCAAATGTAAAAACCTTATTCATATTCAGCAGAGAGCTCTTCTTTTTGGATGCAATTCATCTCAAGCTAAACAGACACTTATTTCCTCTCCAACGAGCATTAGAATGGTGACTACCTGAGACGGTGACATCTACATTTGGTAGATGAATTCAAGCCAAGAAGCCAGAACTGCCACTGCAGGTTCTACAAAGCCTATAAAGTCAGCTATGGGGGGGAGACTGCAGGCCTTTCTTCTTTCTGCAACACCTTACACAGGAACGCCATCTGCCAGCAGCCTCATCTGATGGCCTTCCAACTCTGTTCATATAGTGGGGTGCCAGAAGGATGAGATGGCACTACCCTGTGAACTGGCAGTTTTGTCAGAGAATGTTCAGAGAAAAAAGGAACCAGGGAAGGGAGAACAGATTAACCTGTCCATGTGCCTTTTTTTTTTTTTTAATCTTATAAATCTGTAACAAGAAAAGCTGCTATCAGAGAGAGGAGGTGAAGTTAATGAATTACTGTATTCCAGAAAAGCAGAACCAGCAGTTGAATCAGCAAAATAGATTACATGATTGTGCTACCACAGGGGTAAAAATGCATTGCTCTTATCACCTGGTTCCTTTCAGCAAAACTGCTGCTTGCTCTGCCCAGCTACAAGCACAAGAGATATTCAGCTTCAGCAAAGATGTGGGATGGCTGTATTCTTCCAGATGATGATTCACTAAAAATAAATTGAGCAGCAATAACCTAACTTGGGGCTTACAATACCTAGAGCAATGATACATATGACCTAGATCAATTTTCACACTACAGCAACTTCTCCACCTGCTTCTGCAAGCTAGATAAGAGCCCTGTAAGTATTACATAATGCTGCCCACAAAAGCATTCCTATGCTTTAAGAAAATCCAAATGGAGAATTTTACTCACTTGATCAGTTTATGTTACACCCCTCCAAAGAAAGCAGACTGGCCAGAGAAAACTATTTGAATTCCATCTTGAATGGTCCCAAAAACTGAGACCACACGCACAAAGGGGAAAGAAATAATTCTCTACTGGTTTGATACAAAACCTATAGACAGCCATTGGCTACAGATGTGATAGAGACAAGAAACTGTAAAAGCATCACATGAACAGACATGAAAGAGCAATATACTTTCAAAGGCATACAAAGTTCTGTGCTTGGGGTTTCGCTTTAACCCAAAAACATACAAATAGACAACTCAAGGAAGTTGTTTTGAAGAGAAACTTGCTCCTCTCACTTTTCATAAGCTGCTTCCCACAACTCATAACTACCAAGTTGCTCAGGAGACAGAGTAAGATTCACCTGGTTGGGAAGCACACTTGATGCTCTGCCAGCTATCAGTACAAGATGATTAGTCATATAAAATAGAAAACTTTGATTTTGATCCCTCTCTTCAACATAGCTTCCAATTTTCATGAAACTTTTCAGAACTTTCTATCCTACTTTGGATAAAATTAGCCAATGAAATGTATTTCAGAAAGGGAGTGGAATATGGCTGAGATTTCAATCATGTGAGTCACATTTCCTACTGGATGAGGAAAAGAATCCAATAAACTCCAAATAACACCTTTCTTCAGCTTTCTTGGAAAGAACACAACATACAACATTCTTTTCCTTGCTGCTCCTGTGTACCTAGAATTATTTTCCAATTAAGCAGTAATTGTCCAACTTGGGATCAAAGCCAAGATTTAATGCACTGTGAAGAATCGACACGTGGCTTCATGTACAGCCTGACTTGCTGCAACCAGCAGCACCACTTTTGAAAATAGTTTGGCCAAGTACTTTCTGAACAGAATTCAGTGATCCTTCTGAAAGACGGTTTCTAGTGCAGAGGAAAAAAAAGTGGCAAAATTATCACAGACTGAAACAGTCATTTACTTGAAATATGTTGGAACTATATCTTGAACTAGCATTCCTGACATTTGTCGTTACAAGATTTCCAAAACAGTTTTGCCAATGTGCTTCAAATCTCATCCGAGTTTCTTTGATGCAAATCCCATGTTAAGTGTAGTAAGTCTTTTCAAATAAAAGAAAGGCACATTCAGTTTAGAATTATTTTATTAGCTCCAATTCCACTGCTTTATAACTTTTTTTCTGTCTTTGCTGGAGGAAAAGAAGTAGCAATCTTGCACACGTACTTCTGTTATATTTAAATACAGGCCTTGGCTAATTTACAGACTTAACTAAAATCAGAAAGGATCTCACCAACTCTGTCTCAGAATATATTCTTACAGGAACGGTCAGCTGAGATGCTTTCAAGAGACACCACCAAATATCTTCCCAAGAAGAAAAAGGATAGGTACTCTCTCCATCTTCACAGCTTGTCTCTCCTGTAGAGAATCTAGCAAAAAATCAAGTTTACTGATGGTCAGCATATACTGCAGAACAAGTATTCTGTTGCCATCAAACAGAATAAAGCAGAAGTAAATGCCAAACCTGTCAGTGAATCACAGCATTTGTTCTTGCCACTCTCCTTCTCCTGACAGTGACAGCACTATGTCGTATTAATTGATTTACACTACAGTAACTCTTAGCAGCTGAATCCCCATTTTGCACAAATGTAGTGAACTACTGATGTACATTAAGTCTCAGAGGTCTTCATAAGAAAGTGATATCACCTAAGCTCAACCATTACACTATTAGTCATCAAGATTTTCCACAGAAGGATGCTTACTCTACCCTAAAGCAGGTACTTAAGGCACAAGAGAGCTGCCAGTATTTGCAAGTACTTCTGTCTTTTCATTACTTACAGCAGGAGGTAACTATAGTAGGAGTATTAACTAATCTGTCATAGTAATAAGTGACTATGTATTTTTAAATTTTGTTGTTTATCACCTGGGCTAGAAAAAAAGGAACACAATCACAGGCACATTTTTTTGAACATAGCAAAGAAATTGCCACTATACCTAACTCCCTCCAGCATCTCACTAGAAAAGATAAAGTGTGGATGCAGAAGTAAACTTCTGCCATTTTCTTCACAACTGTATTGCAGGTTTACTGACAGCACTATATAATCACAGAGGATATTTTACACATGCTCAGATCTACATTCCCATCAATGCTCACTGCAAAATAACATGGACTGTAAAAGCAGAGATGGAAGAACCCAGTAGAAGTTTTCCCACTTCCCATCCACGTGATCTCATTTCTGAGTCACGCCACTCCTACACTAGCAACCCAGCTTAAACCAGTTCCCTTTGGCTAGAGTCAGATCTCCAATCTTCTGTATACCACCGTATCTATATGCACTGATTCCGCACAGTATAAGATGTCAGAAATTTCCTGGATCAAACTTGATAGCTAGGACCTAACCACTCTGAATTTCCTCTAAGCCCATATTCTGCGCTTGTACCAGCAACATGGTGCTTCCAAATGGCAAGTACAAGCTTATCATTTGAGGAATTCCACACTTCACAAGGAGCTGGCAGGACCCCCCTGCACACTTCCCCAAACCAGTTAGAAAGGATTTGCCCATGTAATCGGAGAACAAGGACTGGCCTTTCAGCAAAAATTTAAATGGCTCTGAAAACATAGTCCCAAAACTCCCATTTCCAAAGCATCCAGAATTTCACAGCCAGATCACTACATCTAATTAGTGTTTCCAAGCAGTCCTGAGCATAATCCAAATTGCTTCAGCCATCAAGGTCATCTCATATTTACAACCTCTGCTTCCAAGTCATTGCATGCTATTTTGCCATTACCACTAAAGAACTTGTATTTGGCAGTGTTCACTGTAAATACAATTTCACAACAGACTACACCACTTAGTGGACTGGGGTGTGTGACTGGCTAAGTATGCATAAAAGGAACAGTAGAAGTCACAACCAGGCAGTTGTTAGTTGTAGCAAAAGAGCTGATGAAGAAAAGAAGAGCTATGCTCCTCTGTGTAATCTAACCCAGTTTGCCATACCAAGCTCCTTGCTTCTGGGAATAAGGAATCCATAAACTCCATTACCCAAAGCAACCAAACAGTTTCCCAGGGGGTAAACATGATTTATGTATTAAGCTCTTTAAGACCTGAAGTCACAGCAAAATAAATAAATAAATAAAGCAATGTGTCTGTATAATCAATGAATATTAAGATGCAATAATTACAAAATAAACAAGAGAGTTAGGCAAAGCAGCCAATGATGACAAAAAGAGAATAGATAGAAAGCTTACCCCTATCCTGAGCTCACTCACAAAACTCCAGCAGAGTAGACCTCCAGAAGAGATCCCTCCCTACTGGTAGCCAGCTCTTAAATAGGTCTAGGAGGGGTGCAGCCAGGTTCCACCCCTTCCAGCAGCACAGGTGAATTGCCTTCAGCTGTGCTCCTCTGGCTGACTCATGGCTCGCCTCAGGTGATCAATCAGAGGTTCAGGCCCTGACTCAGCAGCTCCCATACAGCGTCCAACTTCACTCCTTTAATCTGGTGGCCTAACTTCATGCAAAGAATTCCTAAAAGCCTATCAAACACAAAATTGCAGAAAGACTACTACATGCTATGACTCCTACCTAACTTTGCCAAAATGTTTGTTTTCTATCTTCTGCCTGTGCCATCTGCTGGCCCTGCCCCCAGCTATGTAATCACACCTCCTCTGCACAAACACACAGGCAAAAAATCTGAGACACCTTAGCATTCCAGGGCTGTAAAACAGCTTCCCTACTGGAAATGTTTCTGTCACAGAATTCCAGTTTGGGGTTTTACTTTGCCTTCTCTTTCTGCTCTAATGGTTGAGAACTTTCTGTCTTATCCTTTGTTACTCCCAAGCACTTTGTAATAGGATTCATCAGAGTTCAGGTAGTAAATAGGCAAACTGCTGTAGTTTAAATAGCTGCCTGGTGTAATACAGTGATGCAGAACATGCTACCTTGTGACGACTGCAATCATTATATATGCCGCAACATCACGAAATTCTAAATAAAAAACAAAATCTGAAGAGTCTGACATATAGTCACACATATAAGAAACTATTTTTGTCTGAAGGACTGTTGAAATCCTACATTTAATGAGCTGCCTCAGTCTAGCTTTCACAGAATACTCATAATCCAAATAAACCCAAATAAATCTAAATTTAAAAGGTGAGAGTAAAGTAAGAGTAAGCCTGGAACTAAGTTCTGAGAAGAGGAATTCTGAGAGGAGGTTTTCTGAACCCACAATTACAAACAAGACATAAAATGCTGAGCTCGCAGCCAAGCTATCGCTCTCAGGCTAGCATGTATAAGTGATCTCACTGATCAGCAAAGGGGAAGAGGAGCAGCACTGCTCCCGGAGAGTTATGTGATGCCTGCACAGCCCAGAGCTCCAACCAACAGTGTCCTATTCAACAGTAATTCAGAGGCCAGCAGAGATCCAGTGCATCCACTCAGGCCTTCTACCTTCATCTCATAACAGGTAATCACCATGGGGAAAAGCAGCGGCCTTTAAACACACTCGAGTCTGTCTCCTTTTCCGCCCAAAGAAGGAACCTCCTCCTCATTTCCCATTCACTTTCTGCCTCTCATATTCCATTGCTTCACTTCCATCTACAAGTGGTTAGTAGACTGCTTCTGTATTATTACACTGTTTTAGAGCTCCCAGTATAAGAAATATGTTGATAAGCTGACACGATTTCAGCAGAGGGCTATTAAGATAGGTGGGGCCTGGAGCACTGGCCCTGTGAGGAGAGGTTAGGGGAGCTTGGCTGGGGGAAGGAATGGTTCCGGAGTGTTTCAACACTAAGCTGAAACATGAGAGGTTCTTCCCAGCAAGAACAGCCATGCAACGGGACAGGCAGCCGCAAGAGGTGGTATGGCTGCCATCCCTGGGTGGAGGTTGAGACCAGCTGGATTATGCTCTGAGAAGCCTGGTCTCATCTCACAGCTGACCAGGCTTTCAGCAGGAGGTTGGACTATAGAACTCCAGAGTTACATTGAGTAAATATGTGGATGGTGCTAAATTGGGAGTGCTGACTCCCTTGAGGGAAGAGAGGCCTTGCATCAAGATCTTGACAAATTCCAGGCCAGTCACCGTCTGCGTGAAGATTCTGTAACTGAGATGGGGCACCCCTGGATGTATGTACAGAGCAGGGGATAAGGGCTTGGAGAGCAGCTCTACAAAAAGAATCATGGGTTTATTGGCAGCAAGTTGAATCAGCACTGAGTCTGCAGTGCACCCTGGCAGCCAGAAGGCCCACCACGGTCACTGGGCAAGGGAATGGGTTGTCCCACTCTGCTCAACTACCTGTCAAGAACGAGGGTCCAACAGCAGAGACAGGGAGCACAGGCAGCCCCGGACCCAACGACACTGTCACTCAGGATGCTTCCTCTTTCTGTGTTTCATCCTTTCCAGCTTGTTGGGGCAGCTTTGAATTGATTTCATGAGAAACCGACAAGAAACTCCAATACAATCGCTGGCTTTGTGGTTTTTCTTCCTGCCACCGAATGACCATGAGAAATTTGTCCTGTCACACAGACAAATGTTAGTCTCCATGACCAATGTAAGAAAACAATCACACCCACAGGATGTGTACTGTACAAAAGGTGAAGCAACAATTTCTTTCTGGGAACATGTTTGACTGAACTTGACTGTGAAAATTTACAAAATGCTTGAGAGCATCCAGCAATGGAGCAGTGCAGTTCCCAGCTTTTTAAGTCTCCAAAACTAGCCCTGAAAATTAGTATTGCAGCTCAAGGGTGCATGTCTAGAAAACAGGAGATAAAGCACTATTTAACCACAGGAGTATCTTTTAATTGGTCCATGCTATTCATATCAAGAAATTCAAGCAGTTATTTAGAAAAGAGAAATCAGAAATGGTAACTAAACGATTTCCAAGAGCAGTAATTCAGTTTCCACAGTGAATAAACTGTTTACTGTGAGGCTGAAAACAAGATATATCATTCTTAACAGCATGATAACATTTTGGTTTTTTGGTACCATGTCACCACCTAAAAATAAACTAAAGAAATAAACAAATCAGTACAAAAAGAGTACATCAGCAAAAGAGAAAATGTATTTTTTGTAAGTTAATAAGCACTATGCTAAGAATTAAATGTACATTTTGGGATGAACCACTCTGAGAGCACTTGAACTTCCTAGGCATAATGATGTTTAAAAAGGGATTGGTACACACCAAAGATACTGCAAATGACAACGGTAATTTTGAATGAAGCATTAAATTAAATTTCTGGGGGTAAGACTCATAACTGTAAGAACCTGAGACATTTATTTCTGTGGGAGATTACGCTACAGACCCCTGTCTATTGCATGACTTTCCCTGCAACATTTGGTGAGAGCCCTTGACAGAGGCAGGATGCTAAAAGACTTTCCTGTGCTCTTACACACGGTAATAAAAGTTAGTTATCAACTGATCTATGCTGCACACTTCTCACAAATCAACCCTGCAGTTCCCCAAAGAGCATTTTTTTTACAGCCACAGGAAATCAGCTGTGTTTGGGGCAGAAACTAAATGAAGAAAACATTTCAAAATAATAAACACAGAGTGGATTTGAGAGACTGAATTTCACTGCTTTCCACTCTGCCTCTTGCCTGCTGAGATCAGTTTGGAGAACACACTGCCACTTAGTCACCAGAAGCATAGAAGCTCCATGCCCGCTCCAAAAAATTCCTCTGCTTCCCAGAGCTGGTTCACAGTTTGAAGACAAAGCTATCCAAATGTGGATGGCTTAGGAATTCTGGAATAGCGGCATCTGCTCAGCACAGTGTGATTTTAAATCCTTGCTACTGACTATGCATAATCTATGCATCATTCAAAGCCAGCCATGTGTCCAGTCCTACTAGAGCACCAAGTGAGAAGTCAGTTCAGCAGAAAAGCTATGAGTGCGTCTAGAGAAAACAAAGAGGGCCTCTATTTTCAAGTTTCACTACAAAGCCATAATAACTAGCCCGGTTTTTTATATGAGCAGCCAAAGAATTGCCCCTTGTAATTCATCATCCTAAGCATGAGCTGCTGGTGCCCCAGTGGGTAGTCAAAACTTCAGCATATATAAAGTTCAGAAGATGCCAAGTTTGTGGATTGCCTAGTTGGCAACATACAACCACAGAATGAAGAAAAAAAAAGCAGAGCGACAAATGTTGTTTTGCTTTCTTATTGCTAACCATATGGACATTTTCCCTACCACAGCTCTGAAGTAGGACAGGTACCAGAGATAGCTGCAGTGAGTGGGCTGTACTCCACATATTTCATCACTCTGCTTCTAAATCTCATTGCTTTAACCGCTACCTCTAGAGCAAAATGATTCCCATGACTGTGGCATAAAAATGCCCTCTACTATTACAGTTTCATATCCTCTTTCATATTGCATATAGTAACTGAAATTCCATCTCCAATCTACCGAAGTGATCTCCTTTCAACTGATACTCAATCTTCTTAACTGAGATTATTATAATTTAACCCACATTGATTTAATTGTTACTTCCCTGGTTTACCTTGCCCAACTGAGCTGTTTTTAAATTGCCCAATTCACTGAATGTTTCATTCTTAATTGATTGCCTGTCTGATTTATCCACATATTTGTACACAAATTTCCTAATCACAGTCCTTTCTCAGTCACATTGCTTAACCTAAGCATTTCTTGACTTTATTATGGTTTTATTGTTTCTTCTTCATGCCCCTGCTACTATAATCTACTTGCCTCCATTGTAAGAAACCCTGCCAACCTTTATTCCCCCCACCAATCTCCCAGGGATCCTCTATCTTACTACCCTACCATCACCCTCCCATACTCCCCCCTCCAAGCATGTATATTTTCTTCCTTTCTAGAAAACCCCATTCCACAATCTCTTATTCTCACCTGACAAAAGGGTTCTGACATGCTTTCTAACAGAAAAATAGGTTTTCACCAAGAATACGAATATTATGTAAAAAAACAACCTGTCTCTGAGAACAGTCAGCAACCAGGACAAGAATGAAACAGGGACAGAAGAAGGAATATCATACGTGGTTTCTCTTAGGCAAGAAAAAGCACACTGCTGTCCTTGAGACTAAGTCAATTTGTCTGTTGCCTGCTCAATAGCTCACTATGGTTTATGGTTTGGTCTGAGCTGAGTTTGTGCTAGGGAAATCTATTGGGACAAGGACAGAAGTCTGGTAGCTGTGGGAAGCTTTGTGTCCTTGGTCACAGAGACAGGGCTGTTCCTTGCTGAGCAGGGCTGGGGACACCACATTTCACATTTCAGAAGCCAGAGAAGCAGTGCTCAAGCAACCGCTGAGGAATTTTGAGGGCACCTGCGAGATGAGCATGCATTTCAAAAAGGCATGGTTGACATACCTGTCTATCTCACAGGCTGTTGAATTTGTTGGTTAACTTCAGCAATGCTTGAAAGATGAGGAGGGGAATTATCAGAGAATTAATATCACACTAGCTTTGTGACAATTTGGGTAGAAAGGAAACCCAAACACACAAGCCCCATGCACCCTGCCTGAGAGCAGCTGCAGCTCAGCCAGCACTGTGACAGTCACTTCACAAGGGACAAAGGAGCTGAGGGAACTGGGACACAGGCTGACCCTAATTAGCAATGCTATTTATAGAAGAATTTATTCTTCAAAATGGAAGAAGATGGTGGTGTCTACTGAGGTAGTTCTGGAGCTGATCCAAAGAATTAAGGTAAGCAGCTTCAAAAACACTGGGGCACAAGTTATTCCTGAGCTGGTAACACCTAGAATGTCACTTGTGAGTAAGCTCACAGCTAACTTCACAGCAACCCAGCATCCAGGCAGGCAGGAACACAAGGGCCCAGAGAGAGAAAGGAAGCAAGAAACCCTGAGGACAGCTGCATATCTGCTGGTCTGTCATTGTTTCATTGTTCCTTTATTTTCTGAGACTGAGAGGGTCTGGATACCATGCACAGAACAGCAATGGATCCCTCTACCGAAGAGATGACAAAAAAAAAAAAAAAAGAAAAAGAAACAGGTAAGAGCTTAGAGGAGGTCTGCTAACTAGAGGAGTATTACAGAAATGCTGGAGGTGGAGAACAGTTCTGAACAGTTTTCATGATCTGATTTAATTTAATAGAAATGGATGAGTGGACAATACAGGTTAGCTATCAAGACACATAACATCATACAAACTTGGATAAACAAAAAAGGGGACTTTGGTAGCACTCTTTTGTGGAGAATGGTTTACCAGCTTCCACAGGGAAAGCATACGAAATATTTTTAATTGTGAATCAATGTTTAAGACTTTTCCAGAAGAATGCCCAAATATATACTAAATCTATATTATATGCTATATATAAAATATGCATATATATAAAATATACACATATATAAACTGTATAAAGCAAACTGCTTTTGTACTTCTTGAACAACATTCTATTTATCATTTTTTCAGTATCAACATGTAAAATATGCTGGTAGACAAAGTAAGCAAAAATCCCAAACAAACCTTCAAGCAATTAATGCAAAAAAAAGCTTGCTAAGTGTGAAGATAAAAGTAAAAATTCATTAAACAAATCACTCAGTCTACTCAATCCTTCAAGTAGGCATCTTAAGATAAGAAAACGACCTGAAGGTTGGTTTCAGAATACTTTTAAATCACCTTTATGTGCTTGATGCCTAGACCAGAGCCAACATATTTCAGGAGATTTTCCTCCCTGATACACTCAACCCACTTGCTTTAGAACTAAATACGGTAATAATGAAATGACAAAGCCTAGCTATTTATTCATTTGTCGAAAGCTAATTTGTTCTTAGTAGTCATCAAACTGTTTAAGAAATATTTGCGGGCTGAAGGACTTTTCATGAGTGGAAGCAACTTATTTATCAGACTTCTTAGGATTTTTTTTCTTAATTCCTCTAGGGCTAACTAAATTATTGATCTTAAATTAAAAGGAGTGTCACACAGAACACACTGCACAGTCAGACAAGACAACTGAAACCACATGATTAAGTCAAATTCAGGAAAGAGCTTATTAAGATCTGTAGTTCTGAGCAAGTTCATATTCACCTAAGCTGGCCCCCAGTTTCAAATGAAAGCTCATTACAGACGTGCTCCGGATTATGTGACATACAAAGACAGCTTTCATCCCACTTAAAACTCCATTGGACCACTCACCCCAATGCCAGGAGAGGTAATTTTGCCCTTATCAATGATGTAGATCTAAACTTACAGAAGCAGCTGAAGTTGTAACTACTTTGGGCAGCCAATACTTTCTTCCACAGATGAAGTGGGGGAAGAACAACAGACTCAGAGTTCAAGATTTTCACCAGCTATGGTCTGTTTGACAAGCAGAGCAAAAAACAGATTTTTTTTTAAACAAAATGAGAAAAAGCATTACGTTCACTCAACAAAGACCCGACACAAAAATAAACATGTTATCACATGCTGGACCAATTAGTATTTACTGAACTACATGAGATAAGTGTTTTCACTTGTTCTGTTGTCTAAACAGTACTATCAAAAGATGTGATTTCTCTAATGATAGGTTTACTTCTTTGTTTCTGTTGCCATTTTTGGATCAGCGAGCTCAAGTTCTACACTCCGCCACATTCTCTTCTGGACATGCTTAAGCATTTAAAGGCAATGACTAGAGTGGGATAGAAAGAATAAATACAGTATGTGCATTTTTATTGCTTCATCTAACAGAGCATATTAAACCCTGGAGACACTCAGCATTTGTCCGTAAGGCTCAGCAAGTGTGTTTGTGCTAGATGTTTGCTAGGTGCCAAGACAAAATTTTCAGTTAATAGCATGCCCTATAAAGGAATGCCCAGATGGGTTTTGTTTCTCCTTTTCACTTTACTGCTGCAGCTTCTTCAGTTAAAAAAAAAAAAAAAAAAAAAAAAAAAAAAAAAAGAAGAAGCAGCAGCAGCATCTAATTATAGGTTGGTATGTAATTCTCACCATAACAATCCCTACCATTTGGAAGCCATGAGTCAGGCCCCCAGAATTATGATTAAGGCACAGAAATTAGGCATTTGGAAAACAACTATCCACAGTGGATTTCTATTTGCCTTTTAGCATACAAGCCCCCCGTTCATGCATTCAAAGCTCCCCACTTTAGTTAAGGCCTAAAAAAGTCCTCATTCATTTTCATTTCCTGAAATGAAGTCTGTCACAGATTCACTAGATTGTCACTAGATTGCAAGAGCTAGCACACCTGCTTAAAGAATAGGCAACAGCAGTCTTCTCTTTGTAACATTCCAAAAGTCACATCAACTGCAAGCATACATCGCTCAGCATCTGTTCCTGCTTTGTTCTAGGAGTCAAGCACCGATCACCAAGCCAGGTGAAATCTTGCAGATGGATACCCTGGGATTGCAGAGCCTCAGATCTGGATCCAGAGAAAAAGTCAAATTCCTGGTCCTGGCGTCTCATAATACTCTTGGACAAAGATCCCCAGAGTAATGATTTTAAACTCTTCTCCTTAACCGAGGAATGGCTGTGACTAACAGGTGAATTTTCTCAAAACTTACATCTGAGCTATCTGGTTTTCAGATAACTCTTCTGAAAGGCAGGGAAGGCATATGAAAGCAGACATAAGTAGAGGGGTATGTAGAGTTTTTCATGCCAAAGTATTTCTTTATTAATATTACAAAAATTATGGAGGCCTAGTAAAAAGCAAATTAAAAAAAAAAAATAAGATTAGCTCGTATGTCTTTCAAAGGCATTCCTTCTGCTTCATTGTGTCACATGGCCTACAATCAACTCTTGTAGCATGGACCAGAATCTTTCTATGCAGCTCAGATCCCTCTGCAGGGCTTTCTCCTCCACTACTAGAACAGCACTTTTCCCCTCTTCCCCTCTACTTGCCCACTGAAGAGACAGCTGAAATTTTACTGAAGATTCTCACTGTTTCTTTGCCTCCCTTTAAAATGCTGCTTCTCCCCACTTGCAGCAAATGTTTGGAAAGACTTTGGAAAGATTTAACCTTGTCAGGCAGCAGTATGCATTAAATGATATAATGCAGAAACATCCTCCATGCTTCAGAAATGCATCACCTCACTGCTTTCTAACATTGCAACTTGTCAGGGAAAACAAAACTGTAAATTAGTACCTGAGAACAGGGATTAATTTAATTTCTCAAGTGAATACTTTGAATAAAGAGCTACTCCAACCTCTTTTAAACAGATCAATGCTTTGGTGGAAGGCCTGGAAAGATGACAAAAATCTACAGAAAAGCATTCAGCATTTTCCCAATACTAAGCTGGTGCCTGCAGGTGATGCTGTGAGTGGCAAGAAGGACCACTACTCTACCAGATCCCCAGCACAGGTTCTTCCAGAGAACACGCGGAAGGTGTGTCGCTAGCAAACAGCCCAGCTATTTCTCTGCATGACAAATATACTAATGAATGGGAAATCGACTCCACTAACCAAAATTCCTAATGGGTACAACTGGGATAAATCTCACTGTATGTGTTCTCAGGCTGAAAATCCTTCAGAGCATAGAACGTCTCTCCGCAAACTTACGGCGCATTATAAGCAAGACTTTTAGTAGGGAATGGCAGATATTCCTAGAACTTCCAACTGACGTCAGCTGTGACCCAAACTTGGAAGTTCAGTTCCGAGAGGCAGCCTTATAATAGGCAACACTTCCTTAAATTCCATTGTAAATCTGTTTCCTTATCCATATGAAAAAGAGTACACAGTGAAACAGAATCAGGTCTCCCTTGATAATGAAAAGTAAAGACTTAAAGACAGCTGAGTAACTTGAGAGTCTTCATCCTATTTCCCATTAAGCCTAACTCTTATTGACTGTCACTGAGAGAGGCAGGCATCAGTGAGCCTTGGATTCAGAATCACCCCCTAATTGCATATTTGAATGCTTTTTGGACTGTTCTCAAGTCTTGTGGTGCTTCTGAGCATTACCTATATCACTAGATACTTCATCACCCTGCACTGGGGTATGCCATAACACAACACTGTGAGTGCAAGTAGAACATCATATACAACAGAAACTCCAAATACAGATGAAATAGCACTACCAGAGCTAAAACTTGGCCAAGGCAGAGCAGAAAGAAAAACATTAAAATCCCTTCACTTGAAAAGAAATACATGTTTCGTTTGTTTGTCTTACATCTTCAACAGGAAACACTTTAAAGCAGTTACTCCTCAATTACATGCATGGCTGCCCTACACAATCCAAAAATAGGGTGACTTTTGACACAAAAAAAACAAAAAACAAAAAACAAAACAAAAAAAAAAAAAAAAAAAAACCAACAAGTAAAATAGTCTCTAAACCAAGAAATTTAGAAGGGCCTTTTCCAAATTGGTGAAATAGAAAGAGAAGTAAAAATAGCTCAATTTGTTGATTTAAACTGCTAAAGCAACAGATATAGCTTATAACAGAATCTCTGAGCTTCTGAAATAATTACTCTAAAAACATACTGATGTCCACATCCACCCCATCCTTTATCTAATCTACCTGGGTTGTAAGACCCCAGAGAAGAACTGTCACTGGTTTTTATATACACAAAAATTGGGACAAAATGAAACTAATCTGTCCTGAGGTTTACAAATACTATGTAACATGGATTAATGCACTTCGGTAGGAATTAAACTGCACATGGCTATGTTTAAATGATTTTGCAATAACGTGTAACAATTAAGGGTGATTTCCTTGCATTTTGGAAACCCTATTTAGCATACAGAAAAAGATGAAAATATATAGAAAGGTTTAAAATTAAGTATTTTTAATGCTTAGAAAACTGGAACGATGGACAACTGCAGTTGAAATAGCTTCTTCAATTCAGTGAGGTTCATCCTCACCATGGGAAGATAAATTCCGAAAAGAGACAGGTAATTCATTTTCCATGCATTTACCTAGTAGGAACTAAGTCTCAAAAATAGGTCTTTTTATCTATGTCATTGAAAACACATCAAATGTGCTGTTTGCTTCACTGCTGTGAAGATGAAAATTACAAGCATGGCAATAAATCATAAGTTACTGTATTGTACGGATTATTCAGTGCCCATTACATCCACCACAAGGTAAAAAAGGAGAAAATACAGATGTGCAACTATATAAACCCAGTACTACCTGCATATGCACATAGCAGACATTTGGGGCCCTAGCAAGGTAACCTAAATTCTAGCAAATCACTGTTCCTCTGGTTCCCTGCTATCTGGCTCTGGGCCTTCAGATGCTCCCAGCTAATAGGAAAGGAGTCTTGGAACTGGCTGCACTCTCCCAGAAATGCTGGCAGCATGGTGCCTTCACAGATTTCAAAGAAAGCAGCAATTCTAAGATCTCCAAGTGCAGGTATTAGAAATAGGGGTCTGACTGCACATTTCCTGTGGTAGGCATAAACAAACTCTATAAGAAAAGCCTGTTCAGGGGCAAGGAAGATACCATCATCAGGAGGAGATCCAGGAAGCAACTCAGGAATCCTGAAGCCAAGTCCGATAGTTTTAGGACTGGGCTTCATGAGACATGAAGGCAAAAGTAACCTCAATCCAGCAGTTCCCAGCTCTGACCTTAAAGCCATTCTGCCCATGTCTCAGTGAAATAGGAAGGGATAATTCAGTATCCTATAAAGCTGGTTAAGCAGGGCAAAACTCTTATCTAGTCAACTTGAGCAAGGTGAAGTTTCATCTCAGATTTGCCTTGAATTATCCTGGCAAGGATCACACCTCTTATGTAATGTGCAGAGCCTCCATCAAAAGAAACAGAAGAGAAGCCAGCCAAACTAAGGAAACTCCTGCTGACTTGGCAATAGCATTCCTCTCACTCAGACTGGGAGGTGACCTGGAATTCCAGCTCTGCATTAATGTGATCTCAAATGAAAATTATTTGTACAAGAGGATGCTCTTCAGTGTTTGTTGTGCTTATATCCAAGGTACAGGTATTAACAGCTGACAGAGACCACAGTAGGAAGACCCACTTGGCACCACACATTATTTTTGCTTGGCAGCTGAAAGCTAATCATAGAAAAGCCTCACAGTCTGTCCACACCTACACAGCCTAAAAGCCATGAAAGCACTGGAGTCCATCGAGCCTGGATATTCTATCTGGACATTCAGCCACTGCTTTGTGATTTCAGGCCATTAGCTTCACTTCTCTGCTCCTGGAAAATGGACAACAGGCCAAAAGTAAGGAAAACAGCAGAGAAACCATCCGCCAAGATAAGCATGGCCAGTGTGAATCTGGGGACGGAGGTGACAGCACTGGGGAGCAGACCCAAATTGCAGCAGTTGCTTTGGACTGGAAGCAGGTCACAAACAGTGAGTTCACAGGAAATGTCTGCCACCAGCTCTGCCAAGCCCCCCCAGAATAAAGCTTGGGCAACCTTCCAGCATCACACAAAGCTGCTGCAGCAAAAGCAAAGCGAATCTCAAGTGCAGCCTTTCCACTGTCCTTATCATGAGATTGTCCCATCTCTTCCTGAGGAGTCTCTAACCTCTAGCTCAGACACTAATTGCCACCGAAACCTTTAGGTTAATGCAGTGGGAGACCATTTAGAGTCACAGAATGGGTTGGAAGGAACCTTAAAGCCCACCTAGTTCTAAATCCCCTGCTGTGGGCAGGACTACCAGCCACCAGATCAGGCTGCCCAGGACCCCATCACCCCTGGCCTTGAGCATCTCCAGGAATAGGGCATACACTGCTTATCTGGGCAGCCTGTTCAGCGCTTCACCATCCTCACTGTGAATTTCTTCTAATATAAATATATATAAATATATAGATATATAAAAATAAATATATAAATATAAATATAAAAACTCTTTTAGTTTGAAGTCAGCTCCCCTTGTTCTGTCACTACACTCCCTGATAAAGTCTCTCCCCATCCTTCTTGTAGGTCCCTTTTTATGGAAGGCCACAAAGAGGTCTCCCCAGAGCTTTCTACTCTGCAGGCTAAAACAAACCCAGCTCCTTCAACCTGTCTTCATAGGAGACCACAGGGTTGTCCAAAAAATCCTGCTGAGTCTCCAGAGGAGTTCACCCTGGCCAAGAAATTAAGAAATGTCAGATACAAATAGAGCACTTGAGATGTATGGTTGCATAGAGCTTATAAGGCAGATGGAAAGATTCTGCCCTGACTTTAATCAACTGCAGTAATTTTAAATAAAATAATCCTATAGGTATTCTTACACCTCACTTACTTCATTAATAACAAACCTCAATTAACAAAATTCTTGCCTAAATAATTTAAACAGCACTAAGCCCTTAAAAAAATTGATTTGTAAAACAATTAGGGAGCAATAATGTTAAGCACCTCAGAGGATGACCAGTCATTATCCCCTAGTAAATTACAGGCCTTAAACATTTGTGATTCTAATGGCAGTCTCACTCCTATTCTGATGATTGTGTAGTGGGCAACTGGGGATCAAGCAGTTTACCATCTTATTGACAGACTGCTATTCAGCAATGGTCAGAGATGAGATGTTTCCACAGCAGAGTTAGATGGTCTTCAGCCAGTAGCATCTTGAAACTTAAAGGATGTTAATAGCAGTATCTTGTTATGAGGCTGCGCTTCGCATGCCCAGAACGGGCAGAAGGCTGCCCTTTGAAGGCTCCACAGAAAGCTATATTCAGCAGAGGAAAGGATTTGGACCAAGGGCTCTTAATAAATAACCTCATCTGTATCTTCAGGCTTTTCAGGACCTGTCCCTCCATCTGAGATCCTAGACAACTGCTACGCAGACACCCACGGTACTGATGGCAGCGGGACCCGGCACGCAAACATCACACGAAGATTACTCACAAAATCTTGCACACAAATTCAGGGCTGAGAGCATGCTTGAAACAGATTCATGCCTAAGCCAAAGGCTGAATCCTGTTCATTTTGTTACTCTCACAGCCTGTCCTTATTCACAACCGTACATACTGCAAGTGAAGGATTGAGACTGAGAAATCCATGGCTGTTTACACAGGTGCTTATATTTGGAAAACAATTCTGCTAGCCTATATTCAAACACAAAACTTGCAAAACCTGGTTTAAATTATTATGCAAGCACCAGGACAGCATGGATACCCGCATGAGAATGTCAGACCTTCACATAAGGCTTCTGCTTTTAACAGGCAGAAGGAAGGAGACACGGTGCAAATGAAGGAGCTGCTGCTACTCAGCTGCCAGGCTTCAACCCAGGTTACCACAGAAGCTTTCTCTGACCTTGCTGAGCTGCTACCGAAGCTCTCTTTCTCCAGATACAGACTACAAAGGGAACTAATACAAGTTGCAGCTTGATAAATCCCTTAACGGATAACCTTGTAGTTTGCTTAGATAATGGGAAGGGTCTGTGTCTTTGTATTGCATAGATAAGCGAGGTTCCATGAGACTTTGTACTGAATATGTATGTACCTCTCAGAAGACCTCTGAATATATATACGCTGAAGACCTTTTTTGTGCAAGACATACACAATTGGAGGAGCATTCCCCCCATGCATCCAGCACTGATAATGAAGAATGCCTGCTCTCTAACACTCCAACCCAGGTCTTAGAGAGTTTCAGCTGCTTTGCAGTAACAGAGCAGCACTGCCCAGTTTTGAAAAACATGTTAATATAAAGTTAGCTGCTCGGGGACCACAAGCTACTTCAATAGGAGCCAAGTAAGAGAAATACAGAACAGTCAGCTCTTTTCTTGGCAGCAATAACCTGGATATTTGAACACCTGTATTGTATTATTATACAATATCGTAACAAAGAAATACATGCAAACACTGTATTCTACAAAACAGTAATGTGAGAATTTGCAATTCCTCAAAGATTTTTAGCAGATTTGTTCTTCACAACTGTTTCAGAACCAGAACATGCGCAGGAAGACTGGAGAGAAGAGCAATCGACCCAGTATTAGGCTATTATAGCAGGCAGTACTGATTCGAGGTCCACACACAGGCTATATGGAGCTGTTAAAACAAAAGCTCATATTCACAGACAGTTTCCAGCAGAAACTGAAATGTGAACCTCTTAAAAAAAAGGAATGGTAGCACAGAGATTGACATTGCTTCCTTTAGTTGCTTCACAATATAGACCAGTTTACCTCATATGGACTTTGATTTCATAACTTTCTACCAATTCGCAGAGAAGCAGATCTATGTCAGTAAAAGTACAGAGTTCTATGTCACCATTATTTGACGACTTTTGTTTATTCAGTATATGTATCTCCAGGGAAAAGTTCCTTTAAAAATAAAACGTATTTCTTAAATCAAAATGATTTAGGGTTCCTTTTGTTTAGCAGTGCAGTAACTGATCAAGGGGCAGAGACAAGAAATAGCAGATCATTTTACCGCAAGATACAATCTTCCATAAGCATGTTTGAGAAAGCCACTTAAAAGCTTAAGCACTGGAAAAACATACAGGGAAGTGGAATGGTTGAGGATCCATATTGAGTTTGCTTCTAAACTATGTGGCTGAAACAGTCTTAAAATTGTTTTTTTTTTTTAACTGAAGTTGCAGCAGTAGTTTCAGACTTCAAAGCAACACTTGGTTTACAAACAAGAAAAATAATGCATCCGGCTCTTTCCTACATCAACTAACAGGGATATTAAAAAAAATAATAATCTGTCCCAAAAATGTGTGTCTGTGGCGTAATGAGATTTAGTTGAATTAAAGCCTGAGAAAACTAATGCAGTTGCCCTCCCAACTTGTATCCAATGCTTTAGGACGAGGAGCTGTTAGCTCTGTATTAGAGGGAGGGCTTCTCTCAGGCCTACCCAACGAGATGGCATTACCACAAACCCACTGTCACCTCTCACTGCTTTTCTTTCCTGCTCCTAGACTCAAGGGTGTGCTTCTGGAAACCCGCAAAGTTGGTTGTACCAGCGGACGAGATGCTAAGTGATCACACACCGGCCCCAGTTCACAATTAACAAACAAAAGCCGAGTCGCATTCACAACCAACAGCAGGACAAAAAAAAAAAAAAAAAAAGAAGAAAAAAAAAAGTCATTCCGGCTGCTGCTGAAGAAAGGGAGCCTTCCTGAGGCAGCCTGATCACCGCCCATATGCTCTCCTTAGAGGACAGAGAGAAAATCCAGCTTCCCCCCGGAAAAGGAGATCTGCGATCTGTCCGCACTCTCTCTCACACACACACCTATCGGAGAGCACACACGCACCCCCCCACAGCACACCCTTCAAGTCGGGCTCACCCCAGAGCCGGAGCCCGCCTCCCGCAGCCCCCATCCGCGCAGCCGGCACGGCAAGGACGAGCCACCCCGAAAAGTTTTGCCGTCGGCGGGTCCCGGCCCGGCCCTCGCCCCGCGGGCTCCGACAACAAAGGGACGGGGATGGAGACGCGAGCGCGGGGCTGCGCGCACCGCCGGCCCCCCGTCCCCGTCCCCGCGTGCCCTTGGGCCGCTACCTGAAGACAGCGACCGCAGTGTGGTTTCTTCTCCACGCCTTGCCCTGCTGCAGCAGCACCCCCTGAACGATCTCCTTCTCGTCGGGCAGCCGGTACACGGGGAAGATGTAGAGCCAGCAAAGGACGAAGACGCCGAGGGCGCTGGCCCCCACGGGCAGCCGGGTGCGCGGCCACTTCCAAGCCAGCCCCGCCATCCTCCTCCCGCAGCGCTGCCGCGGCGCCGGGCTGCGCTCCCGCATCAGGCCCGCACCGCGCGGGGC
>NW_024962335.1:28566214-28636053 GCF_019238085.1 Lagopus leucura | reverse complement strand
CCGCCCGCGCCCTACGCCCGGCGGCCCGGCCCGCGCCCGCCGCCCGCGCCCATCGCAGCCCCGGCGGACGGGGTGGAGCGGGACGCCGCTGGGCGGCTCGACCCCGCGGGCGGCAGGGCTCCTCCCGGGGCTGCGCCGCGGCTGGCAGCTCTCTCGGTGGTGGCTGCTGCCGCCCTTCTTCATAGGCATTTGGTCCCTCGCTTTCCCCGCCAGGCGATGCGATGCGGTGCGATGCGATGCGATGCGATGCTCTGCGCCGCTCCGCTCCCCGCCCTCCGCTTCCCGCCGAGCCGCTCTCCTTTCACTGCGGGCGGCACCGGTACATTTCCATCCCTCCCCGTAGGTGTGCGCCGCTCGGCTCCGGCCCCTTCCCTGCTCGGCCAGGAACCGGGCTTCAGCAGGTCCAAGCGGGAGGTCCCGCCTCGGGCTGTCCCCCCGCGGGCAGCGCCGTGAGGGGAGCGCGGCCGCTTCCCCGCCTCGCCTCGCCCCTCCCGCGGCTGAGTGCGGGGCTGAGGAAGCGCCGCGGCCCCCAGCCACAGCGCAGCCCCGGCCCGCAGCCGCAGCTTTGTCCCCCCCCCGGCGGGGGCGCTCCCTCCTCTGGCCCGGGGCTGCCGCGCCGCTCCGCAGCGCACCCTGGTGGCCATCTTGTCACCTGCAGGAGACTGCCCGCGTCTTCGCCTCAGGCCCGTCGCCGTGAGGCGGCTGCCGAGCGGCCCGTCTGCAGCAGGGCAGAGCCTAAGTCTAGCTCTCTTGGGTCAGCCCTGGGTTCGGGTCAGGAGGCTGCGGGTTACCACAGAACCACAGAATTGGAGAGGTCGTAAGGAGTGATCATCCAGCTCCCTCCTAAAGCAGGTTCCCTGAAGCAGGTCACACAGGAAAGTGTCTCAGCACAGGTTCAGAACACCTCCAGAGGAGACTTCACAACCTCTACAGACAGTACTCTGTCACTCTGTCAGTTCTTCCTTCATATAGAACTTCCTTTGTGCTCTGGTTTCTGCCCTTTGCTCTATTGCTGCTTGCCACCGAAAAGATTTCACCTCCACAGACTTGACTGCCACAACTTAGAGATGAATAAACAGTAACAGCTTCAGGACTCTCAGCCTTTCCTCATACAAAAGTGTCTCCAGGCCCCACATCACCCTTGTGTCTCTCTGCTGGACTCTAGAATTTCTAGAGATCCTTGTCTTTTCTGAACTGAGAAGCCCAAATCTGGACACAGTATTCCAGATATGCAGAGGGGAGGACCGCTTCCCTCGGCCTGCTGGTCACACTCATTTTAGTGCACCCCAGGACTGGGGTCTTCTTGACTGCAAAGGCAAGCTCACATAGCTTGGATAGCTCATAGCTCAGGATAGCTCACAGTCAACCTGTTGCCCTCTAGGACGCCCAGGTCCTTCTCTGCGGAGCTCATCTCCAGCAGATCCAGCAGCCCCTAACACGTATGGATGTATGCATTTGAGTGGCCTCAAAGCAGAGCATCAAGGGGTGGCTTTGTGGATAACTCAGCAAACTATCAGACACAAACAACATTAAAAAAGCAGCACCATGTGTTGTGTCTCTGGAGAAAGGATGCGTGGACTGCATTCTCAGGGATGCAGGCATGGCCACATTCCTGGTCCAGGCGACTGACAAGGCGCTCGGGGCTTCTGGTGCTACCTGGGTCACTCTGAGGCTTGGTGGCAGATAAGGGACAGTCTTGAATGCTTCAAATTTGGGACATCCATGGAAGCAAGAAGACATTTACAGTCTTTCAAGAGAAGAAGAGTAGCCTCTGCCTAAATGAGGGCATGTCAGCACAATACATGGTGCAGAGAAGTGCTGTCCATGCCAGCCAACCTGCTGGCATTGTTCAAGAGCAGGAAGGAAAGTAAGTCATACCGCAAAGGGCAATCAGAAAAATCTGTGGTTCCCTTGAGAACTAGAGGTTTGGTCAACCAGCTTCTGCATTTGCAAATAGACAGCCCCACATTCCACGGTTCCTTTTTTGCCTGTCCAAAACTTCCCCCTGAGCTAATAATGAGTGAAGCTTTAGATGAAGGAAAGAAAGCAAAGAGGAAGCTCGATAACAGTTAATGTAGGATATCTGACCATAAAGTAGCAGTTAAATAGTCATAAACAAGAACTTGCTGTTTAGACAGAATTTTCAGCTGCATACCAGCAGACACTGCTCAGTTCTCAGTAAAATGCAAGCTTGGGAATCTCAACATGCTTTTGGCACTTGAGAGGAGGAAAAATACTGTCTTTCATGGTGTGTTGCTGTGTAGAAATACATGCCACCAAAAAGATGTTAACAAGGTGGTGTCTAATGAATGAAAAAGTTGCTTTCATACACACTTTATATTCTAAATTTGTCTAGAGCAGTAGAACTGTTTTCTCAAGACAAAATGGGAAGGAAAAGAAATTGAGAAGTGTATTGTTGGCCAACATCTGACAGAAATATTTTGAGCAGGATAAATATTTTCACTTTCCCTAAATAAACTTGTATTTTTGGTGAGGAAGTCATTTACCAACAGTAACGTAAATAAAGTACTTCCATCAACTCTTCTAAAACCAAACAGAACTATTCAATCTCTAGTGAGACTAATTCAAAATATAGTTAGCTAGACTTATCATAATTCTGAATGGTTAAAAAGCAGAAAACAGTACTCCAAATTAAATTCTGCCTCTTCGCTCACTTTCAGCTGAGAAAAGAGACAAACCAGAGTCTTGGTGTGACATGGGAAACCAGAAAGTGGAAAAAGAACAAAGAGAAAATAGAAAGGACTGCTGTTCCTTAACTGTCCAACCTAAATACAAAGAAATAAATGGAAATGAAATCTATACAATTATTTGTTAATTTCATCAGTGATATAACCCCTGCCTAACTAATATAGGAAGAGATTGCTTCTTTAATAAAGGAGACTTGCTCCTGCATAGACGTAAGATTTGGGAGCATTTTTAATCTGTGAGCCTATAAGATTAAAAAAAAGCTGCCTTTCCTTTTTTTTTTTTTTCCCTGAATATATGCCAACCTCAAGCCCCCAGGCTATTCACTGAATTTATGACAATCCATAGTCTGTCTAGAGCAATGGCTGTATCTCCATCACCATTTCCTGCCTGCAGCCCACGAGGAGCCAGACATATGAAGACAGAGATGAAGCAGAGCCTGTTATGCTGTTACTGCAACTGGCATGTCATGGAGGACTGAAAAATGCCTGGCTTCATTATTACACAGATAGAATGTTCCTCTTTCCCTTCCCTCTGTGAGTCTGAAAAGAAGCGTACTGATATTTTATGTTATGGATAGTGATTTCAGGTAGAGAACAAACCGAAGGTAAGATAAACTGCTGAACATGAATCTTGCTTTCAAAGAAACGCTCCTAAGTACTTCAGTGAGAGGTTGCAGCCATTGTGAAGATGTAGTGATCGGCAATCCATGACTATAAATCACAGTAGAAAGAGAGAAATTCAGCTGTAATTCTTCACTGCTGCACTCTGTTATGGTAGTTGGGTAGTAAGGTTTAATCTCATCTCCATAACTTTGGTCCAAGGTAAGGTCCACAACCAGAAAGGCCAACTATTCTGGACATGGTTCATAAGCAGATCAGGTACAGCTAAAAAGCAGAAAGAAAAATCAGTGGGTGAGAACTGTGAATAACAAGCATTTTAAACATTAAGTAGAAATACTGTTATATCTACTAATAGGAAGAAAACTGTTACCGTTTTTCCGGGTTCACTGCAAAATCCATCAGCACATCTTTTCAGTTTTATTTTTCCCGTTTACTTATCACAACTATATAAACTGCACAACTACGCAAGCATTCATTCACGTCGTGTATGAGCATCCCTGCACTCGCTGTACTCATCAGCTGGCTTTGCATTTCCCTTTCTGCCCGAGGGTGGAGCTGACACTCTGCTTTACACTGCAGCTCTACCTGAGAACGCTGTGCACAGGGAAGGGCAAAGACCTTTTCTGAGAGTTACAAGACAGCACCTCCTCCTTCCGTTATCCCCAACACAAATACACACAGAGAACATAGCTGTCTCCCTTCAAAATTCCAGTTTTTGCATAGTTTCTGTTGGGGAATCTTCTGTTTCCACATAAACCCTAAAGTGCCTTGTCTTTGTCCCCTTTTAAGCCCTCTTTCTTCCAAAATGATGGGT
Source organism: Lagopus leucura (assembly GCF_019238085.1). Lineage (NCBI taxonomy): Eukaryota > Metazoa > Chordata > Aves > Galliformes > Phasianidae > Lagopus > Lagopus leucura. The sequence continues at coordinate 28,631,910 of NW_024962335.1, read as the reverse complement.
TTATTTCCTGTTTCAACATCCCACTCATCTTCTGTTCTGCAGATTTCAGCAGAGCAGCTGCTTTGGGATCAGCTTTTAGGCTATACCGGGCTTTCAGTTTATGAGAATGCTATCGGGCAATACACCTACAAGATAAATCTCTTATCTTTCAAATGCACTTCATTACCATCTGACTAAAATACCTTGCTCTATGCTGTGCCCTCAGTTCTGTGGAATTTCATGCTATGTTAGCAGAGTCTATGCAAAGGCTGGATTTATTTTCTAAGGGAGATGCAAAAAAAAAAAAAAAAAAAAAAAAAAAAAGAGTTGATATTTTGATATTTAGTGTATAATGGCAGCCCTTATTCCCTACTGCTATAAATACTCTGTGCTCATTTTGTATGTGTTTTGGCCAGATGTTCAACAGAAAAATGTTCAGAAATCGTCATCTATCCTAGATGCCATTTTAAGTCAGCTGCTGTATGGTGTCACCTTGGAACATTCTGATTTCACTGTATTCACTCATATGATATATTTTGGAAAGCAAAAAAAAAAACTAACATACGCATCTTTTATAAGAATAAGACAAACATTGTGAATGCATTTATGAGCACTCAGAGTTGCCACTGCAAAGACTTGTTGGTAAATTCCCATGCTGCTTCTATCTATCACGATTTACTTTGCAGCACTGTTAAAACCACTAACAAACATGTATTCTCAGTGACAAAACATTTTAAGCCCCTAACTTAACAGACGGTTTTATATAATCCTATTGCAGGGACAGAATTTCAACTGCAGCCAAGTACAATATCAAATTAATATTCCTGGGAAGGCGTGGTGCCTAAATGTAACCCATTTTTAACTGGCTGTATCAGCTGGCCTTGGAAAAAAATATGTATGTATTACTTCTCCTTGAAAATTTTGCCACATCTTTGTTTTTCAGCTACCATGCTGTAACAATATTATTACTGTGACAACATTTACAATCATCTTTTCAGCTACAGAGAGGAATCGGAAAAAGATAACATAAAATGGTAAAAAGGATCTTACTGATCAAAGGTAGAGTTTGTTCCCTAATACAGAGAACCTCTGTTCTGAGCAGTGCTGAAAGGACTTTCAAAACATCTTCGTATGTGATCAGTAATGTTACCTAGTTACAAAGTGGGGAAAGAAGTAAAAATCTACAAGCATTACTACATGGAATGCATCAAGCCATTACCCACAGGTACTGTGGTTTTCAGTTTTTCAGGGAAATAAATAGTGGTTTTTTAATATAACAGATGAGCACAGCCAATTTTTAACAAATATGCCATCACTGCTGTACATCAGTACGGTGTCTTTAGGAAAGCTATAAAGACCAGACTTTCATTGTGCAGCACTGGCTTCAGTGCCTATGAGAGATGTGGATGGCCAGGAGACCCAGTAATGTGAAGACTAGGCAGTACAGTGAAATTCTGGAAGGACGTCCTGCCACACCTGCTACGAGAAACTCCCTTCCAAGATCAGCCTGCTTCCATTCACAGCACACATCCAAACCTTCCTCTCACACTCATGAAACAGATCCTCACACAACTGGCATAATTAGATCCAACTGAAGTAGATGCATCTATAAAATCACAGTAAACTTATTACAATCCTTAATGGGTTTGACTCTTAGGCACAATTGGATCCAGTAGGTCTGCTCTACTGTAACAAACCTAGATGACAATATGCACATACACACACGCACGCACACAGGCTTCAGGCAAATCTCCTTGTTGAGTTCCTTTTCCTCAGGGACTCAGATAAATTCTGACCTCATGTCTGACATTTGCTGAAATTTCGATCTGAGCTGTTGCTGTCAGGAACTCATCATTCATAATTCAGCATTGTTTAGGAACGCCTGTTCATGAGAAGGTCATGTCTGATAGACAGAGGGACGTAATAAATTTGGTCTGCAAGAAGTAATCCCTCTTGACTAGGATGAAGTGCATGAAAGAAAAGCTGAGGAGAGGGAAGAGCTTACTGATATCATTGCCTTATCTTCTTTTCCTGTGACAAGCACTCCTTAGTTATCATTAAGGAGAACCGTGACTTTGTGCGAGGCGTCAGAAGTTCCTCTCTGCTCCTGGCACCTGCTGAGAATTATCAGTGGGTAGGTTATATGATTTCTTCAGTTGTCTGTCTCTAAAGTGAACAAGGGTGATACAGAAATGTGTGTAAAGGGAAGTTTCTGCAAGGATGGCTGCAACCCTCAAAGCCGAGACAGACCATCTAAGAGGAAGTCTTAAAGACATTTGCTGTTCGTGGCCCGCGTTGTGCAGGATGGTGGGTAAAAACCACCTCTGGAGTACACAGAATGAGTGGAAACTTGAATTAATCTGGAGCAAAAAGCAAGGCTGAAGTGATAGAAAACTAAACAGCCTGGCTAGATAAAATAACAAGTGCAGAAAGAGTGTAAAAGACTGCTGGGTCCTGTGCTGAGCTAGAGTTGTCTGCAAGGGTTCCGTTAACCAAATCTTCCATCAACCCATTTAGTTAAGGCAAAATTTACATGTTGTCCTCAGGAGAGTTCTTCCAAATCTGTTAATTGAAGCACGCTTGTCTATAGTAACAATAACAATTATATACGAGCAGTTTTAAGTAGATCTCAGAAGTTTTTGTTTGTTGCTGTGGTTAGTTTGTTTAATTTCCCAGAAGAAGGTTGCCACTATTAGTATTCCCCAGCAGAAGCAGAGAACCCAAATGACTTGACTAATGACTGAGGACTAATTACTGAGCTTTGTAACAGACTTCTTCAAGCCTAAAGCAGTGCTGTAAGTCACACATTGCAGAGACAACTTCAGCTGTAATTGAAGCTCTTGGATGCACTGGCAGCTAATAGAGAAGTGCTTCAAGTCTGCTGTAGAATTCTTCTCAAAAGTTATGCAGTATTGGTTCACCTGGACCCAAAAAGCAATCTCAAGTTTCATTAATGGGCAAACAGTAATGAAAGCTTATTTTCTTTCTTCACAAATATAATGGAATATACAAAGAGCAAGACTTGCCACAGAGATTTTTCACTGAAGGACGCATATTAAACTAGAAAAAAATATGTATATATATTCTCTGTGCTGAAGGAAAACACAAAACAAGAAGAAGCACCCCATAAGGTTCCTGAGGAAAGGCAGCATTATGCAGAGATCTGCAGTGTTGCCCAGAAGCTGGGAACAATGTCCAGAACAACTTGTACATTCCTTTGCTGCATTTCAGTTTCACAATGCAGTCTCAGGTCACAGCAGTCCTCTCACAGCTGTCAGTTAAAAATGTAATCCTTCCCATGCTGTCCAGGTTGCACGAACTCTGGATGTAAGACACTTTTGTTTATGGCACTTCCCCATGTTTGTTTTTATGAAGTTATTTATTCAAACAAGTTTAAAAACATTTCCAGGGCCACATTTTCACTCTATTTCAAGGCAAGTTCCGCCAAACGTTTGAAAGGAAATAACAGTTTTCTCTCTAGAGGAGAAACACAGAAGATGGATTGCTTTGTTTTACAGAATGTCACACTGCGATGTCTGTCATCGAGAAGGCGAGTTTCACAAGTCATTAATTCAACCAGATGGTGGTGTAGAGTCTAATAGGTAACATAAGCTGGATGGGAGCACAAATATCAACAGAGGCACTCTTTTGCAGACACAACATACTTTCCAACCTTCAAGCAGTTTTCAACTTATATTTTAACATGGCTGCATAAATCATTATTTGGGCTCAGAGAGAACAAAGAGTTCCCATATGTCAGAACTGAAGGACAAGACCTGCAATTAAACAGGCATTTGGTCACGTGTTCCTTACACCAAGATTACAGGTGTGGTTGTACCACCATAAACATGGATTGCTGAACTAGAAGGCACAAAATATAGAAAATATAGGTAGGTGTGTAAAAAGCAGTCATGAAAACCGATCAGGTAACACATTATTGAATGACATTCAAAAAGAAAAACAACCACCATCACAAAAATAAAATAAAATAAAATAAAATAAAATAAAATAAAATAAAATAAAATAAAATAAAATAAAATAAAAAAGCTATTGAAACAAGCAAAGTCCTTACCTGCATTATAAGACTTTTTTTAACAGATGCAAAGATTGAAACACGTTTAGATATCCTTGCAAAATGTTTGCAAAAAAATGCATTGTGAAGTTGCACATGATCCCAGCTGAAATCTGCTCCACAAAACCATAGAAGGTGGTCCTTTCCCCTAACTACTATGTCTGAGGTACAAAAAGTGACTACTCAAAAGGTCTGTATATTAATACTTAGCGAAGAAGTTTAGAAAAATACACTGGGAAGATAAATTTGACTGAAAAGGTTAAATACGTGAAGTTTTATTTTTCCTCTTCTTCGTGTTCTTCCATTGCAGCAGGTCAGATCTGGTTGCTCAGACAGCACAGACATTGCATTCATGAGTTTTCCAAAATAGTAGAGCTTGGAAAAAGCTTTGAAACGTAAACCACTTAACCAAAATTCATGAAGCCAGCAATCTTTTTGATGCCAGGACACCAGGAAGCTCTGAATTGCAATGAAAGCTATTACAATTATCATAACCGCAAACTGGGAAGAAAAAAAAGATGGAGCTTGCCTTTTGGAATTGTGATCTTTTCAGAGAAGGAAATTAAAACCTTCTCTGTGAATTCTTATACAGCAGCTGGCTCTGCTTTGAAGCATATAATAGTGAAAGAAACTGTGACCCCAAGTAAACAGTACATGGTTTGAGGCATAGAGGGTAGATTTCTTGAAGCTGATGCTGAATTCTCCAGATACTTGCTTTCAGCTTCTGGGTTTGAACTGGTTTTAGATGTGACTTCTGTTTCCAAGTTGGAAGTATAATGTAATCAGCAACTCACAATCCTCATAGTGTCTGTTTGGTGGTGATTTTGTTGGTGTCTTATCTGGATGGCAGAACAGATCATCCCAAGGAAAGAAAAATAATGTCAAAGAGGCATTGTTACAGCATTATCAGTCGCTGGGGCGACCTTCCAATTTCTGTGATCATGATTTATAACAGCTGACACCAGAAATGGGAGAAACCTGCCCTTGGAAAGGCCCGAGCCAGGCTCGGTTCCTAAGCTGCTGGCCTCCAAAGGAGCCTTGGTGATTGAGGTGCTGTCAGGCTGAGTGCTAGCTTGAGGTTTGCAGGAGAATTTTATCTTGCCATCGCAGCTGTCATTGTTGTGTTACAATAAGTAGTGCCCAACATTGTGGTGTCCCTCTGACAGCAGTGAAACTTTTCCAGAGGATTATACCAGTAAGTACTGACCAGGATAGCAGCCATCTTTTTCTGTCTAAAGCAAATGAGAGTGTAAGTAAGCAATTATAGTAGGAAAATGTGCTCATAAAAGCAAAATTTGTGGCAAACTTGGAAGCGACTCTTCAGCAGCCAAAAGAAAAACAACTGTGCCCATGAGCAGTGATGTACTGTGGGTCCAAATATCAAAATACTTCTCACAGCTGAAACTTGGAGGGGACACACACACACTTTTTTGCTGCTGCAGCCTGTTGTTGGAATAAATAATGTGCTGTGTTTTGGAGTTACAGTAATTATAAACATCAAACATGTTGCAAAGTGTGCATTTTTTTCCTGCAGACTTTCATAATCCATAGATGTTGAATAAGCAGAAAAAAAATCCTCAGATGGAAAGCTAGCAGAGTTGTTTTTATGTGTTGTAGTTTTAGAGAGATAAGATCATTCTTGGAGGCTGAACAGGAAACAAATGCATAAAGAAGAGCTAGGTAGATCTAGCTCTCCATATCTGCATTTCATATCTGCACAGAACTGATTTACTAAAGTGTGCTCAATTCATTGCAGTTGGACTCTTTCTGATCGTTAAATCCGGAGCACTGACAGGGGCTACTGTCTGGCAAAATTCCCATCTTAGGATTGAATTCAAGTCTTTGCTACTCTATCTTGGATACCGTGCTAATTTAGATCAATTCAGACATTGCTTATTTTCCTTCATGAGACAGATCAGAGAAGCACATGCACTTACTATCTGCTCTAATGGTGACTGCGAGTTTTTGGATGATTAACTCAAAATGTCCAATTTCAATGATTCATTTTATGATTACTCAACCTGAGAGTCAGATTTCCAGAGGGGTTAATTACTCCTAACTCAAATGATTCACAGCAGCTCTAAAATATCATTATAAAACTATAGGAAGAGTGCATTAAGCCCAGAAAAACTCAGCAAAGCTTTTCTGAACTGACTGCGTTTCTGAACTGACTGCTCATCTACCCCTCTCACAACACAAGGGTCTTGTAGACCAAATCCTACCAAATATGTTACTTAACTTCATAAGGAACAGAAATATATATTACAGAATGGAGGAAGAAAAAAAAAAAAAAAGGAAATTGTAGAGATAAAATTGATTTGATTTTCAAAGTGTGTTCAATTCTAAGAAGGTTTTCTTTCTACTGCCAGCTAGCTTTGAAGAATGCAGCGAGATGTTCAGCTTTTTTATATTTGCAGCCTATCCACTAACAAAGTTCACTTGGTTCTATCTGTTAATTTAGAGAGATTCCTCCTGGGACTGAACTGTGATCAGGTAACCATCAGAAGCACTCAAGCACTGTAAAATGGTTTACTAATCTATTCATTTATCTCAATTTTCTAATATGAAAGGAATTAGCTCAAGCATAAGCTTATCCATTTCAAAAATAACTACCATAATGTCTGTAGCCCACTGATTTATTGGCTTGTATGTTATCTCTGTAGCAGTCCCATGTTCAATTTGCAGTGACTTCCTTAAATTTCATAATTAGATTCCCACGAGCAGCATGTTTTGCCTCAGTTAGTCCGTAAGCCATCTAGCTGTGCATCTCAGCGTGATTGCTGTATAATCTTCAAATGTTAGCTGGATTTTTTTAACTGTTAAAAAGAAACCGTAAGGTCAGACTGACAAATTTGCACATCTTTATGTAAAAAGTGCTGCAGCGACAATATTTATGCATATTCTAGGGTATGCTTGTACGTGTTACAATTCTGTGCCTCCAGAAATACCACGCATAGACTTGATATCCGTGGATAAAACTGGAAAGTTGAGGATGAAAATAGATTTTATGAATATTTCACTGCCTCGTATGAGACTAAGAGCTAAGATTAAAAGTGGGGCTTTTCAAAGTTTCCTAAATCCCACACATGCTGATTTTCCATTCTTTTTATGCCCTTCAGTGTTCTGAAAATGTATGAAGATCCCACTACTTTTAGAAGCTATGTCAGCACTTGGGTATTTCCCTGCTTTATTACAGCTCTGCATACTTCTATCCATCCTCTGTGAGGCTTCACATTCTCTTCTCGAATTCATCAGCCTTAAGACCTTTCTGAGCCTTCAGGTGTCTTCAGCCCCACACATCTATGACAGCAGGATTCTGCAACTGGTGAATTTTTCTAGACATTATGTCAGAGAACGATCACAAGTATCTGAATGCCTTGTCATTCAGAGAGACAGGGCTAATATAGTGATATTTTCTTGGGGAAGAGAAAGAAAAATGCAATAGAGATTAAATCTGTATTTAATTTGATATCCTCTCCTTGTCACAGATATTGTTCTAGTCTCTTGCTGCTTTACTCCCACTCATTCTCATAATCTGTAAATTACTTTAGTCTGGAATGTTTCCTATGGGCTTACTGTATTTTATTGGCTGCCAATTCAGTCTTCTGATTTTGGCATTTGTATATAGCCAACATGATGAAAATTAATACTTATACCATTCAAGTAAATCTTATGAATTAAAACTGTGCCTAGCCAGCCAGAAATATCTTTGGTTGCCATTGGAGTGTACATTTTTTTGTCCTTATGTAGAATCACATGTAGTACAAAAATTGTTCCTGTATGATTACATTCCATGGACAATTATTCTGCAAAGGAAGAGAAGTACTCAGGCTGTTCCCTGTTTTAACTCTCATCTTTTAATACATTATATCTGATGGAATATTTACCCTGATTTCTTTCTTTGAAGCTCCTACTGAAGAAAATGATGCAGTTCATTTTGAACAAACTTCTAAAGAAATGAAGCCAGCAAAACCACACAGCCCACTCTGAACCATGGATACCTGCAGCACACAAAGCCCATTGCTCAGCTCAAAGTGAATGAAATGCCACAGTGAACTGAGCAGGAAGGAAGGGAAGTAGGAACCTGTTGCTTCCTTGTTCAAAGCTGCACTAGAACTTCTTTTGCATGTGCCTAGCTGTGATATCCATTTTGCCTGAACCTTAATGGTCTTGTGCTCCATCACAGTTTGAAGGTCTTCCATTTTCTTTAAATTCACTGCTCTGTCCTATCGCTTTTGTACTGATGATTCACTTGTTGGCCTTGGACTTTGCAGTTAAATGCTATCAAAAAAGCCTCACTTGACAGCTCCAGAGAAACAAACTGATCGCAATAGCCACTGATTGTTATCATGCTCAGACTCCAAATTTAATTGTTTGAAGATATTTGATTCTATACAGGTTTTCTGACTCAGTAGAGTGATCTAAAATGTATGAAAACACAATGCCCACGTGAATTGCATTTAGCAAATACAGCAGTTGCTGTAGTTCAGCATGCAGTTCAATCCCAATCCAAGTGTGATTCCTACTGCTGGCTTCTGTTGATACTCTCACCATCATGACACCAGGCATCATGAGTTGCTGGGAAGGATTCAACAGGTTGAATGCAATTCACATCATCCTCTGATCCCCTTTTGTCTTGAGATAATGGCAGCTTTCTCTGTGACAGCTGAACCAGCCACAACTCCACATCACCCATTCCCTGAGCTCTATGTACACATCTTTATTCCACTGTGGGGCTTCACTGCTCAACCACAATCACTTCTTAAAAAAAAGGAGAGAGGCTCTGCACTACACTCACGGCAGTCAAAAAAGTCTCATGGCAGGTATTTGGGAACCAGCAGCTATGCAAGTTTTTGATAGAATGAGCTGCAGAGAAATTAATGGCAATCTGTTAGTATTTTTCACAGTCTGGCTCTTTGTATCAAGTAAACCTTTGGCAAAACTACTGAAACCATTCATCACTCAAAGCTTCTCATGTCAGGCTGCCTATTGGCATGGGCAATTTCATTGCAAAATCTCAAATTATTTCCTGTCAAAGAAATTTCTCCCTTAAGTACGGCCAGGGGGTGCAAGACATCAGCTGCTTGTACCATACACCTTTTTAATTGCAAGAAATAATGTCTCATTGAATTTAATGAACCACAATGTCAGTGTAACTGTTTTATTGCAGAATAGATCACATTTATGTGCATGCATTTCAAATAACATTATGACTGAGATCCGAGAAAACTTTGTGCAGGCTATTTCCACATTTCCATTTAACATAAATGATTTAGACATTGATATAACCATTACAGTATGAAACCCTTTGATTTCAGGGGCTGTTTGGTTGATTGTCTGGTCGGTTGAGGTTTTTTAAGGCCAGACTCAATAGCGAGCTCAGACAAATCATAATAAAAAACAACTGCATTGGGTTTCATGCCAGTCTTACTGCATTATTAAAATAACGTCTGTTTATTTGCAGGCAAGGTGACTGTAAAAAGCACTGTCTGTTTCTAGCTGTATGTAATTAAGTCCATTACTTCCTGCAGGAAGTTACTGGAGCACAGGTTAGGAGCAGCCACTCAGGCCAGATCAAAATATTTGCAGAGAAGCATATTTTTCTTGGTTCTAAACTGAACCTACATGAACCTGGAGCATGAAGTCTGACAAACAAAAAGGATCTCGGGAGGTTGTCCAATGAATTCCCGCTCAAAGGCACTCATGCAAGTCCTGGAAGGCACTCATCTCACCAGTTCTCTAAGGCATTCGGTGGAGTATAACTGACTTCCCCAAGCAACTTGGCAGTGCTTCCTGCTCCTCACAACTGCAAAGCCATGCCTATGTGCATAACCTGAACCTTCCCCACCTTACTTGAGGACTGTTACATCCTGTACACCCTACACCCGAGCTTCTGCTGCAGATGTAGGAAACCCCAGCATTTCTCCATCTGACTGCAGCTGAGTTCAGCCTTCCCTTCAGAATGTGTTTGCTGAAGTTCTGAGCTCTCCCCTGTTGGACACACACCTTTCCCAAAGAGCAGTGCTCAGAAACAGGCAGCGTGCCGCTGACCTGTGAGCACAGCAGCATCACCGCAAATGGCTCATGGTCTCCTCCCTGTGCACCTTCCCTCTCAGAACCAGTAGAGCAACGCTGCTCCATGTGTTTATCTCAGCGGGACCACCAGCGCAAGGCATAAATGTGCAGTGTGGACACCTCAGATTCCCAGCCACGTCTTTTGTTTTAGTAAAGCTGCTACTCATAGAGGAGGATTCAAAAGCTTGAGTCTTGTGTCCCTCACCACAAAGATGGAAAACAATCTTGGTCTTTGCTAAATGTTTCAAGTTTCAGGAAAAATTCTGGAAGGGAGCAAGCCATTGCCGTACTAATTGCTAAAATTATTATCTACTATTAACTAGCTATTATCACGCTTTATTTTCAGAATTTCTTTTTTATTCTGGTTTTGGAATTGTTATTTGTCTGTCTCTCCAATTAGTTTTTTCTTTTTCTGTCCTTTTTGCTTGGTAGATGTTCAAGTTCTTTCCTTGTCCTGCCTGCCTCGCTAACGCTCTTTCTCCACTAACCTTCTTGCCTTTCCCTTGTCTCAGCCCTCCTGCTGCTGTTTGTGGAGAATATCGAAAGCGACAACAGCATCAGAAGAGCGTTTCATCTCCAACACGACAGCCCTGTGCTGTCAACAGAAACAAAATTGTGAAAGCATTAGTGCCGAGTTGCATTCTCTTCACGCAGCCTCTGGGTAGGTTTAACGGCTGATTTATGTAAAATTAAAGTGACAATTTAAAAGCCCCTTTGCAGGTTTCAGGCGTAAGCGAGTCATCCCTCCAGAGCAGTGTGCTGTGATAGCCCTGCACACCCAGTTCCACACATGGGCAGCTAAGAGCGTGCGTGGCAGGTTGAGTAAGGGCAGGAAGACAGAGCTGGGGGATTATGGCCATTTAATCATAACTATCTCTATCAGCTTCACTCAGCCATTTTCACCCATGCAAAGAGCACCAACCCCCAGACTGAGACCAAAACATGATCCACAACTTCAGAAAAAGCTTGGAAACTTAGTCACAGCCATGTAACACAGACAGCTCTGCCATCCAGTGTCCAGTGCAAAGCATGACCAGAAGCTGCCATTTTCACATCTAAATGCAGAAAAAGGCAGGAAAAAGGAAGTGTTTCTGCCTGCTCTTGCTTGCTCCTTTGGCTTTTTGGGTGCACACCAGCAGAGAAGGGCATCTCTTGAGAAAGCCCCATGGTCTCAGCTGCACTCCCACAAAATCAAAGAGTTCCTGGGGGGGTTTACTTACATTGCAGCGATTTGTCTGATGTTTCCAAATCTCTCAAGGTTTCCAGGCAGAAATACTCCTCCTGTGAAGCATTAGGAGCACTTCCTTTGAAGAAAACCCAAATTGCAGTTAAGTAAACTCCCTAGCTCCTACCCTTTCTATGATTTAAGGGCATATTTCTGTACACATTAATGAAGATGCTTTTGCAACAAAAATAATCGTGAGCTATTTCATGTGAATATGCATTTTTATCCTAAATGCCTGCGGGTCAATTGAAACTTGAAGGCCATTTCCAAAGTGAAATTACCAGTTTAAAACTGCAGCTTCTAATCAGCTGTTTCCCCACTGCCTGATGCAGACCACGAAGGTCTGTTTGCCAGCCCACGAGTTCCCTGGGCAGTCACAACAGCACACCAGGCATCATAGCCTTCAGCCAATTTCCCTCTGCCACCACATTCAAAGCACAGCGTTTGGAGGTGTGGAATAGGACCTGCTTCCCACAATCCATGCGGGTTTTATACATGTTAAACAAGCCATGTTTTGTGTTTAAACTCCTGTGCCAGCCCACGCCCTGAAACTCAGCTCTGAGCTGCAGAGCATGGAGCTGGCAAGCCTAAGGCTGGGCAGGACTGTGGGGGAGCTGGTCCTTGCTTGCTGGTCCAGTCCTTGCTCTGTCAGCCCCAGGGCTGATGTGGGGCCTTGGGCTGATGGGGGAAGTCAGGCAGGGCCTGTAACCATGGCCTCCAAAGCCTGACGCAGTTCTACAGACAAGACATGGCACATCATCATTTCATTTGTACTGTACTTTCTCCACCTACCAAACTCACGAATTTCGCATAGCAAAAAAACTACTTTTGCCCACACAGACCAAGGGTCAAAGGGAGACTGGCAGATGCTGCATTCAGCACTGACATTCATTAGGTGCTTGCCAGGGAAACTGTCACTCATATTGATGCACCATCCAAGCACTGGAATGCTCTCCATAAGCTTCACAATCACTGACATCTCACTCTTCGCAATCATTTGTCATTCCTTGCATCCTTCTTACTTCTGTTGTTGCCCCCACCTTACAGTCAGTTGCTAGCAATCTGTGTGCAGGACCACATCTGACGTAGTGGGTGACTCCACCTGGTTTCTTCCCAATATTGGTGTTCAGGTTTAAACCTGAGCTTGATGGCGCTTGTGAGAGCTGCAAATAGGAGCAAGGAGCAGGGCTACTTTCACCCTACTGTCACTTGGATTTCTCATACGAGGAGAAAGCAGCAAGTTGCATTAGCACTTGTCCCTGACCAGCTATTATTGGAGTGCAGATCCTGACAAAGAAAACAATCCTGTTTGCTATCTTGCACCTGGAAGTCCCATCTGGTTTGAACATCTTGCATTAACTGCACCTGTATTAGCAGAAACTTCAATTATTCTGTCAAAATTGCTTTTTAAGTATGAGAAATGTGTCAGGCATGGTGTTCCAGACGACTGCATTTGCACAGATGGATCCCTTTTAACTGTTTTAAAATATTCTTTAATGATGGAAAAAAGAAACCGCATAAAGCAACTTAAAGAGTACGGCTTCCTCCAGGTTAAATTTACCCAGCTGGATCAAATACGGAAAGCCAGACCTCAATCAGCAACAGTTAAAAACATCCATCATTTCCAGAATAATAACGGGAGAGGAATTAAATGTTCGAGATGAAAAAGCATTTACTCTAGGTCTAATGAAACACAATAGATGAAAGTGTGACCTTTAGACAGCCACAGCGTGAAAAAGACAGTAATACTGGCACTTCCACAAATTCTACCAAAAAGATCCAGAACAGCACTTGGATGAGCTACTGCAGACAATGTTGCCATCTGAAATAGGCTGAAAACTACTTCAGATCCAAGATCTTTTGAAATTATTCTACCATCAGCTTCACAGAGAACAAAATTTGCTTGAAAACAATCAGGAGAGCTGCAGCTGCACTGGTGGTATCATTTGCAGTAGTTTGGGCTGCAGCAGAACTTAAGAGAATTTCTACAACACTGAGTGCATGAGCACTGTGCTGAGCACCTCACTCAGCCACACAGCCCTTCCAACACGATTCTTTACTTCGCCAAATGCTAAACAACCAGTTGTAACATCAAAGAAAAAGCCTCTCTGAGGAAGGCAAGAATGTGACATCTTTAATATGCATCCACTGTACACATTTAGGTATTACATATATAAAAAGGCAAGGGTTTTTTTACAGAAATTTATTGTGCAAAGAATGATTTTCACGCTCATTTACAATGAAATAATTATTTTTAACAAATAACCATGCCATTGCTTAATTTCAACACTAAGCAGACTATTTACATTCAAGTTTACACCTTTGTTCAAGTTCCATGTATTGTCAGATTTAGGTAAGAATGCATCTTCAGATCAAAGCTTTGCATCTTTTTACATTGAAGTATCACAGAGTTTCAGACTCTTACTGGAAATGACAGTTTTCCTTTCTTTTTAGTACCCTCATTTTCCCAGATACTGTACCGGAAAAGAAAAGCAGTGTGCAGAAGTGAGCATCACAAACGTACAACAGCATACAATCAGCCTGCTGTTTCCTACCCCCGACAGAAAGGGGGCTGCAAGGTACCTCTCTGCTCTTTAAGAGGATGGTTTACAATTCTATTTATTTATTTTGCAAAGATGACATTCCTTAAGGAAATCAGCTTTATGACATTTTTTTTTTCCCATGAATTCTTATATAAAAAAATATTTGTTTTGCCAATAATGAAATCAGAACACAGCATCATCACGTTCTGACAGCTTTCTAAAAACAGAACAAAAAAACACCCCAAACATTTCATTTCATCTAATCATAATTTTAACAAAACAAAACAACATAACAGTTTCTCAAAGAGTTGAAAAATATTTTTCTGTGCGCAGAGATCCAAATGGAATTTTGGTGCTGCCCCTTCCTTTCCATGCTGCATGACCAGAGCCCAGTTCAGGCTCACAGCCTGTGCTCCCTCCCCTTGCTGCCCCAGCACAGCACAGGCTGCTCACATAACCTCAGCCGCAGCCCACGTGCTCACACCCACTCCTTTCTGAAGTGAGCTGAGAAGCACCTGATAGAGGAAGGGAACTCGGAGATGGTTCTGAATTTTAATGTATTGCAGGTTTGTTAACAGCTGAAAATGCAGTGGGATTTTAGTTCACTTTTCTGGGATGTCTCCTTTCTTATCACACTTCTTATCACCGCTTCTGCTTGTCTACATCTCCAAGGAGCCAGCAATATTTCCCAAAGAATCGGAGCATTCCTACCAATACGTGGTCCTGACAATTGCATGGAGTCGGAGGACAGAATACTGTGATTGTCTTACACTTTGGCTAATGATGTTCAAGGAAGATACTGATTTTGAAGACGCAATCCTAACATTCCCACATTTTAAACAAACTATCTGGAAGACTATTTCACTCGTTCTGCCTTCACGTTGTGACATCTCCTCCAGTACTTGTGGGCTGGGAAGCAACTGGAGCAGGCTGCACCGGTAACACCTCCAGCTCTGATTCGCGTACAAAAATGACTGCATCTCCACTTACATTTATTAAGCACTGGGCCTGTAGGAAGACAAACAAAGAGAACATACAGTTACCAAACATACAAGTAAACACAAAGTATGTGATTGTTTAAGCTGCTAAGTAGAATTACACAGATCTGTTGGCACAGATCAGAGAGGGATAAATTCCTTTTCATATCCTCCCACTTTTACACTGTGTAGACATACTCTCATGAGATCAGCAACATACAATAACCTGGGTGCTGTTCTTTGTTTTCACTGATGTTTTGAATTTACCTCATGTACCAAAACAACCACATTCAATTGTCTTCTGACAAAATTTTGTCACTTTATGATTAAAATGAACCAAAATCTCTATATGAACAGTATTAAAACACTAATGCTACTAAATCAGAAAAGCCAAGCATTCAGCACTGCTGTGTTCTACTGCTTCCCACAGCGTACTTCATTCTAGTGACCTTAGTTTCTTTTTATCCATTTGGGAATTTAACAATATAATATTTGCAACTTCACGTTAGCTTGGGTGCACAGAGTGCTCTTGGCTTCTTTAAAGAAACGAGAGATCCAGAAGTGCCACACACGTGGCTCTAACAGAGAATTTCTAAGAAGTTTTTATATTCATGTCATACTAATACAGGCACTGTGATTCGTACCATAACTCACCTGGTTTTTGTTTGGATTCTCCATGAACACACACTGCTTCATGATGTATGAGACAACCGCATTGCCCCCTAACGCTGCAACGTGTGCTCTCACCATTGCAAATACTTCAGCAATAAAAGCGTGGAGAAAGCCACTGACACCACCCTCCTAAAATGGGGAGAAAAAAAAAAGGTATTTTATGTCAGTTATAGTTATCACAACAGGATACTTCCCTTACATTTTATCTACCAAATACATCAGCACATTTGAAATTGTATTGTGTACAGAACATAAAACCCATTCATCATTTCATGTGTTACAGTCAAACCTCAGATCAATGAAACTCTCTGCTTGAGAAAAGGAACCACAACTGGGTATCACACACAGCGGTTCTTTTCAGACATTCCTACACCTCTGCACAAACAGCTACACTCAACTGACATCCGAGAAATGATTTTTTCTTTCATCACAAAGAATGTTGCCCTTTTTTCCTGAAAACTGGGAAGTAAATACAGAGTAATTTACACTGAACACTAAGAGTCATGGAGAATCATTAAGAGTACGGAGTGGCTACTGTCGCTCCACGTATGCTAATGACTGTCTTGAGTTCCCAACATTCACTAAGAACAGAGCCCTCAAAATACAAAGTGAGCAAGGACAGATCAGAGAGCTGAGATGCTGGTCAAGCTGTTTGGTTTCTTACTGGTGGGTGGATTTAGTTGTTCTTTCAGGAGTACACAGAGGGCTGTTTTTTCCCAGTGAAGACCAAAAGAACTTCTGGCCATTGTGTTTAGTTACTGCTTTGACTTGGTGGCACTCATGGGTGCCTTTTGTTTGCATGGTGCTGAGCCCAGTAATTTGAATTAGTACAATAGAGGAAGAAGGAACACAATAAAGTATCTTTTTTTCTTAGTCAATCCTTGCGAAAGCATATGAGTAGCAACTAGAATAGGGGGGAACAAACAGAAAAATATGCAAAGAAAGAAAGAAAACCAAAAAAAGATGTGGAAAGAAACTGACAAAACAGAGCTCACTACTGGTTCAAAGCATCTACAAAATTTCATGAGAAGTGGAAGGCAAGACTGCTTGACTTCCCACTTGTGCATGCCACTCTAGGATATGAAACTGGAAAGTAGAAGTGAGAAACTAAGCTGGACTTCAACAACCACGGCGTGCCCTAACATCTACTGGAAAATGTCTTTGAGTGTCTTTGGGGTAGATGATACATTAGGAACCAGAAAGAACACGTGAATCTGTGCGTAAAGCATGAATGAATTCACCTGCAGCCAGAAATCACATTTTCAATGAGTTTATCATTCCTTGTGAAATTCAGTTTGTCCACCTGTTTTAACAGTTACAGCACCAGTGGAAAAAAAGGTGAATAAACTGAACTTAAAATTATCTATGTATGAAGTACAGTGTCTTGCATACAGTTGAACTTATTAAAGAGTTCATATGGCTTCAATACTCTGTAAAATAACCAAAGTAGAAAGCAATTTTGCCAACTATTTTTATACAGAATATAAAACACAACTCTGCAACCACTATTAAACCTGGTTTGTGACTCAGCCTACATAGCTGAAATAGGTGTTAATCAGCTTCCCTTGGTGATGCCAGCAGCACACTGTCAACACCACAAAAACTGCACAACTTCATGGAGGAAGTGAATCAAACACCCGAGCAACTTCCTCTGCTTAGATCCATTACAGTAATCAGCAAAGTCTGCATATCAGCTATTTAATTTATAACTACAGAAGGCACAGTTAGAGCAAAAGCACCGTGCAACCAATGCCCTGGGTGTACCTTATTTCATCCTTTTCAAAACATTGTCCTTTTCATATAGACTTCTCAAGTTAAAAGGAACCATTAATTGCAAGAGATTTGTCTGTTCAAAGCATTTTCATAGAGCTGGCAGCAAGTTTTTATTTATCAATGCCTAATTAGCAGTAAACAGCATAGTTTCAGTATGGGCAAACCAGATGAGGAACGGTTTATTTCTGTGTCTACAAATTTGGCAGAAGGAGGTGGCTTTTTCCCAAAGGTACACAATGGTGAGAAGGAACACATCTTAGACATTTATGGCACGGATCTATGTTACTGAGCATGCAGAGAATACAACATTAAAAAAGTCTGTATAATGGTTATATGTAATACGGGAAAACATTAACAACCAACGAGTTGTAACATCTGAGTAGAATGTGAAAGTTCATTGCTGAGCTTGCTAAATGAGTGAATAAAATGGGCATTGTTTCATTTGGCTGGCTTATAGCAATTAAATGATTCTCAGTTTGGGGTTCAAAACTCAGTTTGGGATCCCAACTTCCAATGTTAGTCAACGATTCATTTTTTCATATGGTTCTGTTTAAGAACCTATAGTTGAACAGTATACTCAAATTAGCTGTCAGCAATGGCCAGAGGATAAGTAACGTTTTCTTAACAGTGCCAGATGCAAAGAAACTCTATTTTGACAAGAGCAGCACAATGCAACTTGATCCCCACTGAGCTTCTTGCCTCAAGCGACAAAATCTCAATCCACTGTGCCACTGCTCACTCAAACCTCAGCAGATACCACATATACTTGGCTTTGATTATTATTATTATTTTAAAAACTACAAATCCCTGATGCACAGCTCACCTCACGCAAAGAAGTAGTTTCTCGTATAAAAAACATGTTGATTATCCCAAGGTATTTGGTTATTTTTGCCCGAGGAATAAAAGAAAGAGGTGTCATCTTAACAACAGAGACGGTAGAATTGGCACATGATGGAACAGAACGGTGTCGTAAGTATCCTTCAGCCAATGGACTTGCTTTATCAACTGAAGCAGCTAAACAGATGGAAAAGAAAGAAGAGAAAGTAACTATCAAAGTAAGATTCCCGTTTCCTAAAACACAACAATTCTTCTTTATGGTTTCCAAATAGCTTGGTGACAACATTCAGCTGCCTGTGATGCTCAGCCATACCATGTGAGAAAGGAAATTATCATGCAACGCATGCAAAAGGAGACAAAAAGCTGAAATGGAATTTATTTGGAAGAGTGGCATTCCTGCAAAAGAAAACACTGAGGCGAGTAGCTGCACATACAACAATCAGTTATAAAGTGAAGATAAAGAAAAAAGTGCCAACATTTTGAAATACAAATTCTGCCGGAGAAACAAATTATTACAGGAAGTGTGAAAGTTGTTGTGTTTCCCCAGTGCAGCATTTTCCATTAACACAGATATTAATCTCTACTTATTTAAGCAAGATAGTCAGACCTGTGGCCAAAGAACTACTGAAAAAGAACTCACCACTTGCTAATTTAGTGACCATTGCCTTGACTGTCACCTTGGTGATTGCTTCCTGTTTCTCACCAAAAATTTTCCAAGATCATACATACACCTACATCCATGCAGTGTATGTTATATAATTAGTAGGCGTACACATTTATCCATAACTAATATCATAACTAAGTGAACAGAAATACTGTATTTTGCTCTTTACGACACCAGCTCATACACCCCCTATTAGCTTACACAGTCATTAACAAGTCGGCATTTTTCACTATTCATTCTACGTGTGATCTGCAATACTACTGCTGGGCAAGAAACTCCACTATTCACCACTGGGAAATCAGAGATATGTCTCAGATTATCATAACGTGGTAGAAACAGCCGCCTACTTGTCTTAATTGATCCGCGCCTTATGGTCTGAGCTTTCAGTTTAATGAGCTCTATCCAGCTGTTGCATCTGTCTGCAAAGGAACTGTAATCAACTGACGTTGCTGAAAACACAGACAGAAAAAAAACAAAAGAAAAACAAAGAAAAAAATATGGATGATGTCTCTCCCTCATCTCAATGCTCCTTCTGAGGAAGCAATTATCTGTGTCTGAGAGAGATCGAACACCCCTTTCCAGGTCTGTTTAAAGGAAAAGTTACAGTATAAATCTGCACTTGTCCAAGCCAGTGTACCCATTTCTGGTGATGTCACAGTTGTGAACCAACTGCCTGACCGGGACTTCAGCACTGGAAAAACATGCAAATACAGTCATTAACTCTTTATGTTAGATTATTCATTAATTTTTGATTTAATCTCACAGTAGGTTTTGAATTTTGGGTTTTGTCTACCTAGGCCTTGTTTAATTTTCGTTGTTATTCCTTTCCTCCTGAGGAGCTGCAGATGACGATTTAAGTTTCCTAACTACCTTTATCAGTAATTAACCTACAGACTGAAAAGAAGTATTGGTGGTGAGGACCAGAGTCAGAAGCTGAAACAGCATCTATGTTTAAAACATAAATGAGCTTTCTGTAACAAAGTGCCGTCCTCCATCTCCATCCCCACTATCATTACAGTGGAAACCAGACTTATTTCTGCTGTGAGTTTTTGCTATTGCTTGTGGGAGTGTTTGCACATCTTAAAAAAAACAAAAAAAAGTTTTGCAAACACCGTTTCTTCATGATCCCAAAGAAACGGAAGGAACACATGCTAATTCAAATTAAGGTATTAAAAGCAAAAAAAAGCTCTCTCAAGGAACTCATTCTCTGGCAGATAAAGTGATCTTAATTTATCTCACAGAAAAACACTTGCTATTAATGCATAGGCTTTGGTAATTAAAAAAAAAAAAACATCCAAATTTTCTGATATCATTAAGCCACACCAGAGCATGCATTCTCAGTTAACTAGTAAACACTTCCTGGATTAAGACACATCCAAAAAGAGTATACCAATGGCCTAAGAATGCTCATTCTGTTCTGGCACACAGCTAAATGAAGTAAACTCACCTCTCTGAGCAGCAGGAATACCTGAGTGGGAACTTGCACCCTCCGGGACTTCTAACAAAACAGAATAAATTTCACTCAGATAATTTATGGGCACTATTAACTGTGCGTCATGTAGGATGTGACAACTTCTTTCTCATAAAAGTTTTACAGTAAAATATCAGAAAAATCCCCTACATATAATATCCTGTGTCACGTACCTTGGTAACAGATTATACATTGGTACAAATCTTTATTAAACTTGTCTTGCAAGTTAAAAGATGCTTTGTTAATAAACAGTTCTGACAAACAAATAGCTATCACCTAGCCATTCATATTTAGCTTAATGTAAACAAGCAAACAAACTAGCTAAGACTCCATGTTCCAGAAATCAAATAAACTTTGAAGTTTGTTTGAAACAAAAGAATCGCCAACCTTTTTTTTTTTCCACCTCCCACCTATTATCAAAGCAAAAGATTTTCAGTAAACGGGGAAAAACTGAGATTAGTTATGATTTTTCTTTGAACACAAAGCATAAAATAAATTCATCAAATAACGTCATAAATCATTTCCGGCTGGATATTAGGAAAAATATCTTCTGAGAAACAGCAATGATGCACTGGAACAGGCTGCCCGGGGTGGGGTGAAGTCACCATCCCTGAAGGTGTTCAAGAAACATGGAGATGCGGCACTGAGGGATGTTGTTGGCGGGCATGGTGGGGATGAGCTGACAGCTGTACTGGATGAGTTCAGAGGTCTTCCCCAACTTTAGTGATACTATGACAATTCTAATTGCCCTTTTTTTCCTGTGAGAAGAATCTTTTATCCACTTCACATTTATCTTGGCACGCTTAGCAATTCCTTTGCCAAACACACAGGTAAATACACCCATCACTTCAGCACACTGACTGTTATCACCTCTCAGGGCAGACAGGCACGGTTCTTACAATTACTGGCCCAATGAAGATCACTCCTTTTGCTCTGACTGATGAATTTAAAGTCTATCACTACTGCCTGTCAGTACAGAAACTGGGTCTCATCCTGACTTCTGGATAATATGTTTTTAAAAACAAGGTGATCTGTATTTTAAATAGGCTACCAAACAAATCTGCATTGAAACCTCAGTCTCTATTTGTGAAGAAATAACAGTTGAAATAGTTATCTATCTGAAAACCCCGAAGGTGAGCTATGGTACAACATGGAATGTGAAGACCACCGGAAAAAGTAATCTCCATGAACAGGCTACCCTCTACTGGTCACTACCCATTCTACAACCTGCACAGTGATGTGACAAGAAATAGACATTAGAGGCTCACTCACATTGCAGACAGATGAGAGGGACATTGTTAGTCACAATGCTAACAAAATTACTGGAAGCTAAAAAACACCTTCCTCTCCATGCTGGTCACCCTCTGTTGATGTAATGCACTATTCAGTTGGCCTTCTGGACTGCAAATGCACACTGCTGGCTCATATCCAGCTTTTCATCCACAGGAACAATAAAGCCCTTTTCAGGGCTGCACATTAAGAGTTCTTCTCCCAGTCTGTACTCATGTCTGGGATTTTCCCAGTCCAGGTGCAAAACCTCGCACTTGGCCTTATCAAACTTCATGTTATTTGCACAAGCTCAACTCTCAAGCCTGCCTACATCTCTCTGAATGGCACCCCTGCCTTTCAGCACGTCGACCGCACCACACAACTCCGTATCACACACAAACCAGCTGAGCATGCACTCAATCCCACTTACTAACAGAGGTGTTAACCAACAACATACAAGGAAGTCAAGGTAGATGATTTCAATGAAAGCTGTTTGACATTTACTGTACAAGTTAAGAGCGCTTACACCTACAAAAAAGAATTCATGCAATTTAGCTCAGCTGAAAAGTCAGCATTTGCTGTCTGAAGTATTTCTCACCGCACAAAAAAAAATCTATGAGATAGTGACTATGTCGTTATTTTATATGGCCCATCTGTGGAAGCAAGGTCATATGAGACAAGTCTAATGATAAAGTAATTTATAACACTTCTAAGTGAAATCACACCCAACACACAGTGGTTTTATATTTTCCATGAACTAAATATAATGGAAGAGAAAAGAATACAGGAAATCTACCAAAGAAAAATGCAGACCTTATATGACTCAAAAAATTGACTGCAGGAGTATTTATTATACATAGGCATAACAATATTTAAAATGAAAATACAGATGTTTAAAGGCTACTACAACAGTGAAAAAGTCACATTTGAAATCAGTAAAAAGGAAAGAGTTCATTTTTCTTCCATATAACCAACCTTTAGCTGCTGAGAATGGTTGAGAAGCAAGGGGATCAGAGCTAAGTTCCAATGGAAATTGTAGCTGTTCTTCATTGTCTGTTGACGCTTCAAGGAAAACATATCAAATTAATAACTACTCTGAAAACATGATTTGCCAGTAGTAGTAAGCACTATAGATTCAGTTTAGCCAGGCCGTAATAGAATATATTATTCCAACACATGCATATAGTAGTGCTGTTCTTTTTGACCAGTCAGGTGACTTACAGTAAAGCCAGCTGTAAAACTCAACAGAGCCTGTGTTCTCTTATCAGAATTCAATACTTTCAGGAAAAGAAAGTTAAGTCAATTTATGCATCTTCTAATTTTGATTTTACAGTGGAATCCAAGCCAGCTTAGTTAAAAAAAAAAAAAAAAAGCAACATTTGATTTATTTAATGTAAGAGAAAATGTTCTGTTACTACTTAAGAAGGTGAGATCCAACTAGTATTTTTGAAAAATACGACACTGTGTTCTGCCACTAAATTCCCTTTATCAGAATGGAATACCTTCAAAATTCCATCTGTTTAAATTCTCACATACAGAGTGCAAATGTACACTTCTAGCATTAGGCGGTGCTTCAATAGAAAAGACACAGGCAGAGTAAAGTAGAATCTCTTCTCTCTCCGTAATGCTATATGGCAGAATGCTTTACTGATGCCCCCAAAATGTAACTCATTATGATTTTTTTGGTGTTTTTTTTTCCTTTTGTTTTGCTTTTTTATTATTTTTGTTAGTTTGTGTCTCATGTTAGGTGTGGGTGTTTTTTTTTCCAACTATTATAATTCATTTTATTCCTTCTTGAAGGGCAGAAGTTCTTATGAGCACTGTGGCTTATGTTACGCACATAAAAATACAATTAAAACAATGCCAAGTATTACAGGAGTTGTTTATAGAGAAAAATATTCTAACAAATATGGTATACAGAAAATGGAAACAGCAAACATTTCTTTCCTAAGGCTGTAATTTTGTCTAATAGGTACAAATATCAACTACCTGACAAGTAAGGCATCCTTCTACCGGAGGTCACATACATGAGCTCCAACAAATCTGTATTATAACTGTGATGTTATAGAATAGGCCTCACAGTATTTACCTCTTTTTTGTGATTTTTCTGTAGGAGGTTTGGCTGCTTGTAATGCTTGGTCTTTGTCAAATGTAATTGCAACAGCTGTGACTGCTATCTGCAAATCAGAAATTGATGGCATGTTAGCAACTTAATTTCTTATGCAAAATCCAAAGTTTTTTGGAAAAGAAAGCCAAGTGAAGAAAACAAACAAACAAGCAAAACAAAACTAACAAAACCCAACAGATTTTTCCACAGGAAAATAATGAAAGAAAAAAAAAATTAAGCAGATATATTTAAAAACCTCCTTCACTGCACAGAATAAACAGGAATACTAAGGTCTGAAGTCAGAACATACATGGCAGTGTTTCTCCTGTGTTTACAGTTTTATTCATCAGTTTGTTCACTCTTTCTTTCTTGGTGAAATGACAAAAGAAATATCATACAAACTCATTACTACCTTTTGCCTGAGAGAAAGAAAGAGATTTTTAATTGATCCCAAAAACAATGTCATTTAAAAAAACTAAGTAGACTGCATCATCTTGAAACTGAAGGAAAAAAATACAGGTAATTTTAGACGGCAGTATATTTAGTATAATAAATGCCTTAATGCATACCTAGTCTGGACTTTTTGTTTCCTAATTAAAACCTCGCATGAAGACACCCCATGCTCATGATTTGCTATGTGTGCAGTCCCACGATTCTCAAAACTAGTGCCTCTATAGTCACCTTTCCTCTTCACAGCCTTAAGTTTCACTTCAGAATCCACCAAGCATACCTATAATCCAGCCCTACTGGACCAAGTGTTAATGAAGGGCAAAACTGGCACGCCTACATGCTGAAATTCTGAAGAAGCAATACACTTACCTGAACTATTTCATCCTCTGGAAGAGAGACAGTAAAATTCACATGACAAAGGCAGCACGGAACCATAGATCGCAGTTTAAAATACAAGCTCTGTTAATGACACAAAATTATTTTTGAAGAAGTTTAATTCAGAGAAATTAAAGGTAAAAATTCTCTAGAGCACACTATCAATAAGGACTTATTCAAAAATCTTTGGAAATGTCTAATGTACTAAAAAAGGCCAAATCTATCAGCAGCATGCAAACTAATTTCAGGCACAGTGTAGCCGAATTGTGAAACGCAACTACGAAGAAAACATTACTGTCACTACACTCTCATTTCACCTTGCTCCCAATGAACAATTCAAGGTATATTTTAAATCAAAGACTCTTACCTTCAACAGGTTCTCACATAGGTCATTGAAGTTCTTGTTAAGTGTTTGATTTGTTAGATTAATATTGCTTAATCTGGAAACTCTTACTGCTGTGAACATCTGAATTAGATACACACAGATAAGAAAAATAAGACAGAAATGGAAAGAAAAGGAAAAAACTAATGAAGCACATCTTCAAAATTTTACAAAAGACAATCTCTGCAAACTACTGTTTATGAATATGTGAAAAAGGTGACTGATCAAGATATAAAATACTGTATGCCATTCTACCTCCTACATAATTTTCAACCAGAGAAAATATAATGTACATAAATTGTGTACAATAACGTACACAATAATGGAATGTCGTATACAGACACACAGGCAATCACATCAACCTGACAGCATGCTGCTAATGTATTCATCTTACTTTCAGATTCAAACTCCATTTCTGCAAAGCATAGTCCTGCACTGTGCCAATTTAGATCTGTTTTAACTCCCTCTCTACATGTGACAATTGTATGGTATATATTAACTCAAAATAGTTAATTACAAACAGAAGTTTTCTTTTTTCTCCATTTTGGCTTTAGCTAATTCTTACTTATCTTAATCTACTAAAGCTATCAAATTCAGTATTTGACACTAGCCAACACTTTCAACATTTGTTCAAGAAGCTCTAAAATCTAGCCAGGCTATTAAGAATGCCTGAAAGCTCAAATTCATATTTATCACAACTGTTTTTTTTAATGTTTGCATTTCTGTAACAACTTGTTACACAACAATATTAAAAAATAGAAACAACACACACACAGGCACACACAAAAAACAGACTCCACATCTTCCTGTTCTTAACAAAATGCCACCCATATTTCTAGCACAAAGGTATCCTCTTAAATTATCTTTCAAAATCAGTGATCCCTAAAATATCTTTAAGTTACTACTGCACATTTCAACAGTTTGGAAGGAATGTATGATGGTAGTTTTTATGGTTTATTTTTTGAAATAACCTTACTTGGATTTCCGGTGTCCAGTTATTTATACCAGGCATAATTTCTGTGTTGCAACTGTAAAAACCTGTAATGATAATATTTGGGCAAATTAAGTTGTACATTGAAATATGAAAATATTTCTGAAGAAATGTATACAATCCCACTCGATGTTCTGCAAATAAATTCCCTCGAGCATTTCTGAATATTGGATAATAACAGAAAAACAAGAATGGTAATTAAAGAAAAAGCGACATCTGAAGAACACAGTATTACTTGTAACAGAGACAGAGTTTCTATTATTCATACTGCAGTGAAAAACAGATGAGAAAGATGGAACTTCTAAATCAAATGCTCTAACTACAGAATCCTTATTCTGAATATTTATCTAACTGCCCAAAATCAAAGCCAGAACCTTCAACATGGTGACATCAGAGAGATTAAGAAGCATCAAATGCAACAGTGACAACTGTATAGAAGACTGGCTAGCTCAC
Source organism: Lagopus leucura (assembly GCF_019238085.1). Lineage (NCBI taxonomy): Eukaryota > Metazoa > Chordata > Aves > Galliformes > Phasianidae > Lagopus > Lagopus leucura. Next base: position 28,605,595 of record NW_024962335.1, on the reverse strand, counting down.
GTCACCTGATGCTGACAGGTGAGACATGCTGCCAGGCTGCCTCATGGGGCCATTCCCTGCCAAGCCCCGCAACAAGAACCTCACAGAGAAGAACACAAAGACACTTTTTAGCTCTGATCAACATATACTTATGCACTGTCATTGGCAAACACCAAAAATCCACAGCTTAGCTCCTAAGAAACTAAGTACAAATGAAGAAGTTTACAAGAGGCACCTGGATGAGGAGCTACGAGATACGGTGTAGTTTGTGGTGGTAATGGTAATGAGAAGATGGTTGGACTAGATGGTCTTACAGGTCATTTCCAACCTTGTGATTCTGTGATTCTTTAAAATGTACTCAGAGGAGAAGCTGAAAAGCTAGCCCCTCAACAGACAGCATAGAGACGCTTGAAGATACCAGCTGAAGATGAGAGTGCAAATATTAGCACTTACTCAGAGAAACTTGAAGAGATTGGGAAACAAACAAAACAAAAAAAGGCACAACAACTGAACAGTAGGGTAAGTTATCAAAAGCAAGTATGTAACCCTGAAAATCTGAATGTACATCTAAAAGAAAAAAATCTGGTAGAGTCTCTGTAAACGCACAAAATAAGCTAGAAACTGTGGAGCAGCTTGAAAAAAAAGTGTAAATATGAATTAATTTTCTTTCAGAACATCAAAAGCAGAAATCTTCTTAAGTGTCCAGTAAGACATAATATTCAAGGTATTCAAGGTAATAACAAGGTAGCAGACCGCATGTACTTTCTGTGTCAGTGCTCACTATGGAAGAGAAGGTTTCCACAGCGGTGAAAAACTCTAATTGATATTTCAAATAACTTGTCTTAAATAGAGATTTCTGAAGGAGTTATTGAACAACCAGGCAAAAGAACTAGGAATAATAATAATAATAATAATCATATACCAACAGGTGTGTAATTGCCACCAGAGAAAAGGGATCATTTCACCTTCTGGTATTGAGGTGCTTTTACGTGCCCAGAAGCTACTAACTTACATGGCACAGATATTGGCACTACTGATCTGAGGAAGCTATCCCAGAACATGAAATCAATGGGAGAAAGAACAAGAAGATGCTGAAGAAAAGCTGGTAACATTTCTGCAAATAGAAGCAATGGCTCACACTCCCACCGGAGTTCTGTGAAGGAGTCAAGAAGCACATAAACATCTGATCGATACAATCTGCTTGGGACATAAAAAGGCATTTGGTAAGACAGACTCTTTAATAAAGCAGTATGCTGAGGAATACAATAGAACACCACTGAAGGAAATACAGACGGTTAAAAGACTCAACAGAAGGTCAGAGAAAATGGTCAAATTTTACAGTGGATAAATTTGTAACTCAGAACTGTATACTTCCAACACTGCTTATCTGTAAGAGAGGACATAATGAGATGACTGCTGACAACCTCATTTTAGGGTAGTAAAATCAGCTGCAGCAGGACCTAATGATAGATAATAAGTATGTAAGAGATGAAATCTAATATTAATAAACTACTGATGGGCGCAGAAAAAAATTAACATCACATATATGCAGTGACAACCTGTCTGTTGGCTACGATCTATGAGGAATAAAAGATATGGTCATAATAGCAGGTAACTGACAACGATAGTTCTGGACTCAACAGTAGCAAAAAGATAAATACTGGCAGCAATTATTAGGAATGCAACAGACTCTCACAAGCATGGGTAAACTCCAAAAGACAAAAGAAGGATGACATGTGTGACCAAACTTCTGTATGGTCGATGACTTCATTAGCCTCTTAGTCAGATCAAGAAGTTCTGTCAAGTGGGGTATGATAGGTGTCTGTAAAACCACAGATGGAATACAGAAAACTGACGGAAAGCAGTAATTCAATTCACTGTTCTTCCCAGTACAGTAAGGAAGAAGGAGGAAAAAAAAGCTAAGAAGGCAGCTGATTCAAAACAAGGGCAATGGCTTTTATAGAGGTACAAATGCTGATGCAAAATTCTACAAACACAGAGAGCACGCATGCGTTCAAAATGCAAACAGCAAAACACACAGAAAAGTTTGATAAAAAGCTACTCTCTTTCAAGGTGCTGCTGAAGTACTAACTGTTAATAGCCTATTCTGTTGGGTTTTTGTGTTTTGTTTTTTTTTATTCATTTTGCTCAGTCTTATTTTAGTGGAATACGCATTTTTGGCTCACCTGCAACAGCAAGCATACATCGTGTGATACAGTACACCTATTTCTAGGTGGAGTTTTCAAATAACTCTTAAGAAATAAATCTATAAACACACAGAAGGAATTACAAGTTACTGCATTTCTATTATGTAACTCTTCTGCTGTCTACAGAAAATGGCCATTACTGACTTGGACAAAAAGGCTATGGGTGATTTAAGAACTCCAAATCTTTTTTGACTTTGCTTTCTCAACAGTAATGACTACCAAAGCAGTGAAAACAAGCATATTAAAGTTCATGGTATAGCACAGTCACAAAGTAAGGAAAATGTGTGAGGGCTCTCCCAAAAGTAACGTCTCCTATTTTCTTATGTTGGCCCATGAGATCAGAGGCAGATGTTGGCTGTATGGCAGTAGAAGCTGAACCTTCCCACCAATATTCCATTCCATTTTGTTGTAGTTTCCATGGAAATAAATAGAAGACATTATTTCTGGAGTGACCTAAGTATATGCACAAGATAAATGGAGTGCTAGAAGGGCAAATTGCTCGCTTCAGAATGACACTGTTGTGGTACACTGTATGGCTAAATCAACATACTGCGCTCCATACTTCTATTTTCACTGTCTGAAAAACTTACAAACTTGCCACTGAAATTCTAAAGATCTTCAGCAACTGATCCATATGAAGTAACTACAAACTTGCAACTATGGTACAAATCAGTAAAATACAAGGTGCCACACAAACACTGTGTTTAACTCAGTTTTCAATGAGTAACATATCCCCATAAGTCGTAATGACTTGTAACTCAGAAAACTTTCACTTGCAAAGTTGTATCTTGTCACGTTGTTAAGGAGGAGGTTTTACAGGCTACAGTATAAATCAGAGAAGTATTGTTTTAACTATACCAGAAGGCGGTGGAGCATCTGTCAGCAAAGAATGTACATCTTCCATTGCATCTGTATCATCGATCTAGGGGAAAAAAAAGATAGCAATAAATAAAAATCACATCGTTTTTTCGGTCAGAAGTCTCAGAAAGACGTAAAAGTGATGTTATCTAGAGATTTGTGTCTGCCAGCTAAGCAGATACTTTAAAAAAGGATTCCATCAGTCAATCTTCTGAATTTAAACCAAGATCTTATGATGTGTTAAATGCCTGGAAAACAGTTCCCTCAGTTAACCAGCATTAAGAAAACAAGGAGCGCAGAATATACATGAATTGCACTCAGTAAGAAGGTGACAATAAATTATTTTTAAAACAACATAAAATCCCCAACAAGGTATCACAGACCTTAGAACTTGTTTCAGCTAAGCGGTCCTGAGATCAAGAGTCAGGAGCTTCATTAAAGCTCCTGGAATTTTGTGTCTAATTACCAATTTCTTAACTAGGGATACAGTAGTAAGTGGTTCCACAAAACTGAAAGGCACACATGATAGGATCAATATATCCACATGATGGAAACCAGCAAGTATAGTCCCTTAATTCAGAGTTCTGCATTCTGCACTAATGAGATCCTATTTTTTCCTACCCATTCTGAGCAGCATCATAGTGTATTTTGTTACATACTTACGATTTTCCCTTACACATGGGGACCTCCTGCTATTAACTCAAGCACTTCTACCATAGTTAATAAGGTAAAGAATTCTCCAAAACAGTAAAAAAAAATAATAATAATAATAAAAAAAAAAGAGCCGACCTCTGCTTGTGCTATATAATGCAGTTTTTAAGTAGCTGATCTTTGCTTATAGCAGATCAACCTTTTTTATGGGGACACCTGAAGGAAGTTTGCCTGACTTTTATCAGTACCACCCCTCCTCTAGTTAACAGATTTAGATGCAAATTGGAGGACATTTATGTTTTTCAGGTATTTCTTCCAACTCCTACACAGTTTCTTGCAATGAAATGGTCTTTGTTCTCTTTTTAATGCAATAACATCATGCTTTGTTTGTGACAGTCATCCAACACTACAGCATCCACTGAACTATCTTCTGATCAACTCATCTACTCAAATCCATTGCCTCACAGTACATCTCTCATCATTTTTGCTTAGAGGATACAATTTCATTCACCAGAGTCTATGCAGATCATGCCAGCTGCAAAATTTATTTGATGAGAACAGATCTTACTCATTTTAAATGTGAAACTAACCTAAGGGCCTTCCCGATTTACTCTCTTTGATCCCAGCATACTTGTAAAGCACTGGAGAACAAAAGTTTACTCAAACATCAGAAGTGCTAACTAATGTCAATTTATTAATTTATACCAACTGCTCACAATCTGTTTGTTTGGGTTTTTTTCCACTCTCCAGTCTCGGTGTTTTCAAATTAATGCCTATTACAGCACCTCTCACATTCTCCCCTATCGACAACATTTCTTTCAGATTACTTTCCATGAAGGTAGCGTTTTGTGAAGATTAACATAACTATTGAATGTATGCCAGGCTGCAATTACAGGTTGTAATTTCATTCATTTTTTTCTTTTTGTTAGTTGAGGTCAGGTCTTTATAACACTTGTAACTACAAAAAAAAAAAAAAAAAAAAAAGAAAAAAAATCCCGAAGCTCTAGAGTTCTTTAATACCTGATCCTTTTCTCCAAATTTTACGTTATTAAAACTACATCTTTAAATCTAAGTGAAGAAAGAGGTAAAATAAACATGCATTTTTTTTATCTACAGACAATTTCTGTTTCTAGTTATAGCTGTAGATGGAATTGGATGGTATTCTCCTCAGTTTTAAATTTTTGCGCTCAGAAAAGCATCAGCGGTAAGTTCAGAAAATAAGTTAATTCCTTCCTTTATGCTCTCTTGACACCTGCTGTTCTAATAATTCTGAATATCCAAGTACAACATCAAGAGCTTTGCAGCAGGAAGAACACAAATTTGGCCAAGAAAAATGCATTGAGACAATAGAGAACCACATCATTCATAACAATGTATTGTAGCTTTTCGATCCATCATAACTGTTGCTTGAAGTAGGCAGAAGAACATTTCTCACCAGCTTAAGTTATAATTTTACAAACATATATGACACAAACATCAGTGTGACATTTTTCCTAATGACACAAAATGGGAAGAAAAAAAGGAGTATAAAATTTTAAAACTGTCGTCAGAGAAGTTTTTATTTTCTTGTTTGACTGTTTTTAAAGTATGTTGGGAAAAGAAAAAGGTATGAAAATGTAGTACTGAAAGCATTTATCACCTCCAAGACAAAAGCATCTTTCTTCCCATGTGAAAGATCTAGCTCTGTAACTTCATCAGAGCTTTCTGATTGAGATCTCAATAACCTGGAACGCTGTCTTGGCTCTGGAATGGGAGACCCAATGATTTCTTCAGGTAGTTCCTAAAAAAGACATCACAATTAAGTTGCTCAATGTAGTTTTAAAACCATTTCATTTCTAAGCAATTTCTTCACAGTTTTAAGAATCAGAACATTCTGAAACTACATTTTCTTAGAAAGAAATCTACATATATATAGATATATCTATATATCTGGATTTTAAGACAAGTACAGTATGTTCACAAAAAATAGTGAACGTATTACATATCTCTCAAAAATAACTTACGTCATTTGTGTTAAATTCAGAATACACTATTTTTAAGAATATAAAAGCTTTACTTACTGGAGGATTGATCTCATAAAGCTCCTTGTTTTTTGCTATTGTATCATTTATTTTCTTTTGCATGTGAGATATATGCTGCTCATAGGTGCCATCATTTGGAGTCTTCCCAGCGATCTGAATACCACCAGGTGTTGGCAAAGCGGCTAGATACACACCTGTTGCAGACTTTTTAGCAAATCATTAAGGAAAAAAAATACTCTTAAGCATCTTCAAACCTCTTACACAAACATGTACTTCTAATCTTTTCATAGAAATGGTTTTCAATAATGGTTATGATATATTGGAGAGCATTATAACACACTATAGCACAATCTCTTTCCATACCAGATTAATCTCTGTCTCTACTGTTCACATATGTAAAACACTTGCCTTTTAATAAACTTCCTTATTCTCATAGATCTTTTGCATGATGGAGCTTATAACTTACCTACAAGTTCCAAACAAAGTATGAATTCAAAACTCTCCCACATTATTCTAAGTTTTTATCTTCAAAATGAATTACGTTGATACAGGTCCTGGCACTAGTACATCTTGCATAGGCAAGTGATGGTCTCCCAGTTTCCAACATTTAAAGTTTGTCCAAACAAGTTACAGTTGTGACAGACCCATTCTATATTTTCATGAAACAAATCATCAGGTCAGACAAAAGAACCACGGAAGCCACTCAGTATTACCCAAGCATCCTCTTACATCGCCGCAGGAAGAAGTATAATTCCCTATTCTTACCCCACATAACAAAATGTAGTTTAAAATACTGCGAATGAGCATTTTCTCGCTACACCTGGGAGACTTTCCGCCTGTTATTCATTTATTTCTTCAATAGTTGCGACGGAGAGGCAACAAACCTTTCTCTAGTTGGCAACTAACCAAAGGATGTATCGACCACATTTGACATGGAGCTCTAATGCTACTTGAGGAACAAGGATCTCTGATCTTTAAATAATGCAATCATTTTTCTATAATTTATGACATTGAACTGTCTGAGGTTTCTTTCCCTCACAACCCCTGTCTAATAAAATCCTTCTCAAGCAGAGCCTCAAGAGGTTCCAATCTTCTTTTCTCATGCTGAAAGACAATCTGTCCTGATCTGACAGCAATTAGACACCTTATTTCTTCCCATCACTACAATTTATTCTTAAAATGACATTTTAACATCCCTAGCAATCCTGAATTCCACAACATGTGTATGTCTTTGTGTCTTGAAAAAATAACTCAAGAAAGCAAGAGTCCCAGGATTAAAACTGTACTTACTGCCAACCCCATTAGCATATTTTCACCCACAGTGATTTGAATTTTCAGCCCAAACAGAGCATTCATTCCTCTTAGCTTAAGTTTGTTCATCAGTTGTGTGTGCACTTCATATTCCATAAATGGCAAGAGATTACTGATAGAAGTTGCGTTTGCTTCTGCTTGAGCTTTCTTCTTTAGACGGCATAACCTGGTAATAAGAAACAGTACATAACATCAGCAATTTTAACAGACTGTAGAAAATTGAAAATGATCACAGGATACTTTCTCACATCGCTGTAACACCAATACAACCAGTTTCCTGTTACCATATTTATTTACTTTTAAACAGGATTTTAAAATAAATAAAAGTAAATTCTTCTTGAGAAGACCTAGGCACTGAGTTTCAACAACTGACTTAATCTTCATTTTTAATACGAAACTATTTTAATATGAAACAAAAATCTGCAGCAATAAAAGAAACGTAAAATAGAACAATAATGACCTTCAGCAATATTAAAATCATATTCTCTATCAGAGCAGAACACAAAACATAGAAGTATTATATTTTTCTAAACCATTGAATAAAGTCTCCTTCATTGAAGGTCCCTTCCAACCCCTGACACTCTGTGGTGGTAGTGAAGTATGCTTAAAGGGTGTTGTCAGACAGAAACAACATGCATCATGCAGGTGTGTTTTCTTTCCATAATAGTCTGACAGCATGAAATAACTACTGAACACCTATTCTGTTTGTTTCTGTTGCTGCAAGCCTCCTAATTGTTTAAGGTACAATTTCAGAACATTACTGGAAGAACTTGAATAATTATATTAACGGAAATTTTTCAAGTAACACTTGGGAATAAAGGGAAAAAAAGTAGAAGAAAAAATCAGTGCCCTCACAGCTCAAGCAATAACAAAGTTAGAAATACTCATTTCTCATGAATAAAAGGCTACAGAAATACCATCTCTGACTAGAGTGTTAGTAATATTCCCTTCTTCAGCTTCAGTCTCATAGGCTGAAACTCAAACACCACGCTAGTGTAATGACCGCTTACTTTCAGTTGTAGAATGGCATTCAAAAAGAACAAATGATAACTGTCTTCTATTGATAAGATCAGTTATTTCCTTCTACGGACCAAATTACTACATGACCAGAAAAAAGTAGTAATTCACCTAATCCTAACAAGCTCACCTCAAAATCTTTCTGAATATATTTTAAATCTTTGTTTCAACTTAAGGCAAATGCCTCTTGCCCTTCCACTGTGCACCACCCTACCTAATGTCTTCTTCAGCAGCTCCCTGTAAGTGTAAGAAGGCTGCAATTAGATACCCCTGAAACCTTCTTTCCACACTGAATGAGTCCAGATGCCTCCTCCTGTAAGGGCAGGTGCTTCTTACTCTTTTGGTGGTCCTCCACTAAACTCTCTCTAATTTGCTGATGTGTTTCTTAGTCTTGGAGAACACAGCTCAACTTAATTAATTCACCACCTTCAATGTAGTATAACTAACAAATCCTTACCCACACCCATGTGTCCAACAGTACAGGTCCCACTGCAGAACTTGTTACATTTGTTAGGTCATCCTAGTAGGTTATGAACTATATACCACAATTCTTTCAGTCCAGCCATCCAACTAGTTATCTATCCACACAACTGGACAACCATACGTATCATACACAGCTAACCCTTCCTTCTTTCCCACTTCCCATAAATTTCCTTATTCCCCTTTTGAAATTGAAAGGCCACAGCATAAATGTGACACAGCTGACAGTTCTACAGAGCTGAAGTTATGGACATCAGCAAAGTATTAATACAACTGTCTTAAAGAATTAGTTGAGTTTACAATGGAATAACTATAACAGATCACGTTAGCAGTCCTAATCAGCAAGCATCGCAACTCTGCCTTATAATTCATGCAAACAAAACACAGCAGTGTCCACCAACAAACAAAAGTTACATCAACAGGCATGCACATAACACAATGGGAGGAGAAAGGTGGCATTCCCTATGTACCTTAATACACTGTTGTTAAATGAAAATTAAAGCTTGAATAACATATTCAACTACAGTAACAGGAATTCTTTCGAAGACCTCTAAAACTTCATGAAGAAAACATTTTGATCAATACCTGGCTTGAATAAGACATCCCTTTCCAATAACAGTGGCCTCTACAGGAAGATCAATTGTGGTGAAAAGGACATCAGGAACTTTTTGCTTCCTGCAGTTGTAACAATAAGTGAGGTGAGCAGGGAATGGCATGTTCAATTCATCGTACGGTATATGGCAAAATCCACAACCTGGTGGTGAAGCTTCTTCAATCCTAAAAATACATTATGGAGAACATACTTAAAACATCCACATCTTATTAACAAGCATCAGCATGTGCACATGTGTACTGCATTTCATCAATGAAAGATTAAAATTTGGCTGCACACTAGCTAATACATAAATTAGGCTTGTGCTCAAACTTATGATACAGGGATTGAATACATACAGCGGCCAATGATTGATGCACTCCTAAAACATTACTGAGCTAGCTTTAGGCTCTACAACTTTTTAAATGTAGTTCATGGTACAACACATTTACAGAGAATTTGTGGTACCAAATGTAAGTCTCTTATCTGATTGTATCAAAAAACCTACTCAAGCCTAATAAGCAGAACATAAATGACAAAACAACCATCCTACTGAGAAGCACAATAGATGTTAACATTGCAAAAATATTTTCTACACTAAAGTATCAGGTAAAACTTGCTGTTCATTTAAAACAGACAGTCCTCCTTCCCAGCAGGAAAAATCCAGGAGCGACCACTGTAAAAAATATGAACAAGGAACATGTATGCAAACATCATCCCTGCAAACTTACTTTGTTTCACATAAACCAGTGCTTCTCAGTTATTTTTGAGGAGATGCTTAAAACAAATTCGAGAGACTTGGAACATTAAGGATCACTTTGGCAAGCATATTTTGTCTCAAACATGGTTTGAGACATGTCTGTCTGTCTGGTTGCTTTATCTTACTTTGTTATCCTTGCCAAGACTCTTAGTAGCACTGAAATACATATTTAGATAAAAACAGAATTTCCTTCACAATGTGAGCACATTTCTTTCTTTCCATCTCTTATTCTTTTGATAGAATGTAGAGTGATATACTGAATACAGATACAAATATTTGTGTTCTGGCTACATTCTTCAAGACCCTATCTGCACAAGAAGATAACAGCCTCTTGATAGAGTAAAAAATAATAATAATAATAAACCACACAACATTAGCAGGATTATATGAAAAAAGTAATACAAGTGTTAATGTTTAACAAATAGCCTTACTTGTGACTTAATGTCACCCCTTGAAATATATGCTGACTTTTCTGACAAATAAGCAACCATTATGTATTAATCTAATTAGTTGGGTTTTTTTGTTTTTTTTGGGTTTTTTTTACCCGAAGTAATTGTCTGTCAATAATCATTCTTTAAGTTTTATTTGCAAAAGCAGAAACAAAGGGATGTATAAGGAAACTTCATGGTTTTCATTCAGTTTCTTGATTTTTGTTTCATGAACTTCACCTAAAAACATATCTCTTGTGAAAAAAATCTGTGACCATCACTGCTTTACAACTAAGCTATTTTATCTCCTACACACAGAGCATATATACAGATATGATAGCCACAGTAGAATTTGGCTTACATAACATATGATACACCTGTCATTTTTTCTATGTGATATAAAGTTAAGAAAGATACCTGAGGAACGGCAAAGAGAAAAACTGAGTTATCATCTGTGGTTAGTATCAAATGTGTTACCTTATTCAGACTGTTAAAAATAAAAATAGAATATCTAATTTGTTGTAGAGTTCCATTACTTCTGTTGTTGTTGTTGTTAGTGAAAAGCAGTAAAGTGGTTGGTCCCGCATCCTGCACTGTAACACTGTAACCTACCCTAATAGAGAAGAACTATCTTGGCTGTGAGGAAAAAAATCAACCTCTCCCTTCTCTGACCCTATGGAAAAGAAGCCAGGCTGCCATGACAACCTTTGATCCAAACAGCCTTCCATGGTGCCATCCTGAAGAAACCTAGGGTTCAGTACAGCTGCTGTGCCAGACGCGGACAAAATACAGACCTCTTCACTATAAGAGAAAAAAATTACAATAGAGTGAATTCCTACTACTCAGTACTGCTTTCAAATACAACGATTAAACTAAAAAGTCTTGAACTTAAGTCTCTGTAAATTCAATATAGCTACTAATTTTACGCATTCATTCAATTTTATCCATGAGACCACACACACAATCCTCTTTCAGTATTTAAATTATGTTATCAGTAAGCAAAGCAGGAATGAACAGAAAGACTAAAGAGCTTTGCCTGACGTTATAAAGAATATAGTACAGTACCACAAAGGTTACCTGGGTTTTTGACACTACAGTTAATGAAAAGAAATCCAGTCATCCAACAAAGGCAAAGAAATGTTTAAAAAATGAAAAAGCATAACTGTTTACCAAAGTGAACTGGAAGCTGAGAGTGTCATCATCTTACAGACAATTACTCTCAGAATGAAGTTACAATACAACGTGGACAACAAGATGCTTCTTGGAAGATAGTAAGTAGCAAAACTACCAACAATTACAATCACAGTACGTACAGCATGTAAAATAACCAGCCACATTCCTGGTTTAGAAGAGTTAAAACTCTCAGAAATGCAAAGCATGATTCACAAAGCTTTCAGCATTTTTAAATTAGTTAAATATGAAATAAACCTATAATATTCAGTACTTAAAATACTACAATGAAAAAAAATACGGAAAACATCTTTCCTACATTGTCTAGAATGATATATTTGCCTTCTTTATTTGTCATTTCTTTTTTCAGAATCATTTTTATACACCATATCTAGCAGAGCAATACTACAGACACAGCTTTGCTCTTTATGGAATAAATATTAATTGACAAGTAAGTACAGAAACTCAAACATTAAACTACACTAAGTTTCTAAAGGAAACGAATGTATGAAATCTTAAAATTGACTGCCTAACTCTGTACAGTTTTACCCAATACCTAAAGTTAAACAAGATTATATATTAATTCTGTAACAAGATGAATTGTAAGATATTTCTTCCCATCTCCAGACTTCTCACAGATTATTAAGGCATAAAATACACAAGATTAGCATTTCTTAGTGAAGAGGAATTCAGCAAGACACAGGAATTTTGGCCTGAGTAGGACACATGCGGGGGGGATCTTACTGCTTTCTAAAACTGGACTTTCAGAAAGACTACTGCAGAGCTGCAGTTTAACACACTCGAAAATAATGACATGCACTTTTTTAAAAAGAAATGCAGTATATTTATACCTCAAGCATTCTTATGCATTAGGCAGCACATTTTCCTTTAACGTACATTTAATACATTCCTAGTAAAGAACTTGTGTCTCAAGTTTGATGTTTACCACTTAAGTACCAGTCCACCACTTTTACTGCAAGTAGATTAGGTTTAGAAAACTTCAAAGAAATTAGTACTACTTCTACAAAATCAAACATTCAGGTTTGAATTATTTTTTTTTTTTAATGCAGTAATAAGAACAAACAATGTCACTAGGAAATAAATGAAAACCCAGCGAAAGCCCAAACCAAAACCTATTAAAAAGGAAAAAAACCTATTAAAAGGAAATCTGACAGACTGTTTAAATTTTTAAGCTCAATTCTGAAACTTAAGGAAATTACTTCGGCATGTCCTCCAAAGTAGACCTAGTAGAGAGTGGCAACAACTGTGTTGAAACAGTTCTCTGTCTGTAATCCATTGAAAAATAAAATAAATTTTCTGTGGCATTTTGAAAAATCATGATTTACCAAATGCTAGTTGATTCACTGTAGCCCACTACAGCATGACAACCCAATGCCTTGGCATGGGATTTTATTTCTTGTCTGATTTCTGCCCACCACGCATCTCGTGTCTCTGGTTCATCTGAAAGACAAAGTACAAATCAGTTCACTATTCCGCACTATGCCAATATAAAGTTTCATGCAATTAATCTCACAGGCTGAAATTTTCATATTCAAGTGTTTTATCTGAGGACTTCCTATTTCCTAGCTGTCACACTACAAGTATTGAGCAAACATCAGCAGGGCTGTGTCATTAATGTTCCTGTTTATCACTCATGGAACTGGTTCTGACAAATTACTGCGTTCTTGCTGTGGTCTGTAAGACACCAAGTATTGGAGACACTATTTCAGTCTGTACCATCTTTAAGATCATGCTATCAGTTTCCAACAACTTAAGAATAGCATCTAACTTGCAATAAAGCATCAAAGATCTTTTCTAACAAAAGAAAAACTACTACTAATAATGAACCAGTATTTAGAGTAATACATTGATATTTACCTCACATCTTTGAAATAACCTGAATATTTTTTCTACTGTAAGCAGAAGTACTGTTAGCAGATTTTTAAAACCATTTGCACAAGACTGAATCACCAGTCACAGTGCTCTGCAGTTCTTGGTTTACCACTAACTTATAATAACAAACAGTACAAATTTTAAGCTATTTTTAAATTAACAGCATGAAGAAGAACAAGAAGTATGTTGACTACATACTTGACAACATATTTTTTGCTTCAGTATCCCGATGACTGTCCTGGTGACTGCACTTTTTTTTTTTCCTCCTTCCAAAATGGATTATTTATCTCATCATCTCTATTGCCTCTGGGGTGCATCCTAAATATTAAATATACTCTAACTCCTTACCCTGAGAACTACATTAAAATGCAAAAGAAAAGTATTACTAGGATAAGTTCGTGCAATTTATTTGAGTGTTTAGAAACAAATTTCTCAAAATTAAAGCTATCCCTGCAAACTTTTTATATATGAACTCAAAAACTACAGTTTAAAACTAAGGTTTATAAAGTGCTTCATCTTTCAAAATGGAAAACTATGTTGACTGTTGATACATAAAACAAGGGAGAAAACAAAATCAAACTGTAGGCACTCAGATACTACAAGAGGATCTGAACAGATAGATTCTCACACAATTCCACTGGAATCAATTGCATTTGGCACGGATACAAGTTCTAGCCATCAGGATCTCGTTGCTAAGTCATAATATAAAATATTAAATCTGAGAACCATTGGGAGCCACTTTCGCACTTTTGTGCTATTAGGAATATTTATAAATATAGTGTATGATAATTCGATATCATACACTAAGTTCTCTGACAACGTGATGAACAAAAATGGAAGATGCAGATATACAGATATTTTGAAACCTGCTGAAACAAAAACATCGTACAGCAAGATACATTCATCCATGATTTCACCTCAGCTTTCTTTTTTTCTAATTCAGAATTTGGCTTTCAGCTTTCTAAAATAAACCAATGATCATTTTGTAATAATTAAAAAGCAAGCACAAAGGTTTGTATTAATAAGTTAGTTATTCAACCATATCTATTTTAAGATGTTATTGCTTGTGTACTCATACTGTACTAACAGCAGGCTTGGGTGTGTAGAATCAAGGTCATCCAACATTTGCTTTAAGAAACATATGCTAATGACAACAAAAAACTACAGTGATCATGGAGAACCTTCCTAAGAACTGAGACAAAAAATATACACACCAAAACATAAAGCAGACTAAGGATTTTCATGAGTTGTATCAATCACGCTACACTCCAGTTGAGTTTACCTTCAGCAGGTTTCAACACATTCCCAGTAAAATCTCTAGGCATTGCATTTTGCCGTTCCTCAGAATGAAACCAGCACTGAAACAGTTTTACTGGCAGGAAGAATCAAGTGCTCAAGACTCAGATGACTGTGGTACCTGCTATTAAATTCCCACACTTTTCAGCTTTCAAGAGCTGAGCAGAAGTAGCCCATCACATCACAGCACTGGACTTCCCAAGTTCACTGTTGATAACAGTGTTATCAACTTTTTGTTATACATCAAGCAAATTTTTATTGCATGTGTTCGGGTACAGAAATGCACAGGCTGTCCTCGCTGCCACCAGTTAACAGAAGCATTACTATGCAACCAGAGGAACTTTGGAAACACATTTTAAGGCAAAGACTACGATGTCAGACAAAACACATTAAGCTACAGGAAGATGTGAGACCACAAGCAAACCAATTAAATGTCATCACTAATTCTTCCTGATAGAATGTAAATGGGTCTAAAGAGACATTTCTCCTTCTTCCATCCAATCACAGTCAAGAAGTTTGCTTATTAATGTGTTTCCCTCTATAAGAGAATGGTTTAACTAGGTAGAAAAAGTGGGAGCACTGACCACACAAGACACTTCTTGCTCAACCAGGCTTGATCACAGGCTGCTGGATGTAAGCACTGATGGAATAGCCAGTGACATTTTTGTGATTCACAGAAAAACCTGCAATGGAGATGTAACTGGACCACTGCAATCTTTTCCCAGACATAAAGACTTAGGCAAAGGAAAGTTAATTTTATTATTGTCGTTAGTTTTCTCTTCACATCCTCAGGTACCACTTGGCAAATACTGCTAATGACCTCTCTGTGCATATGAAATGATGTTGTAATGAAAGACTTGAAAGCAAGAGGTGAAGCAATGGGGTGAACAAATGAGGCACTGTGGGGTAAAGAACAAGATTACAAGCAAGAAAATGATAGTAAAAAGGAATGTGGACACAGGAAAAACTGAAACAGAATGAAATGTTGAAACAGAACAGACATGCTCAAAGGGAACAGAAATGGCTGAGAGAGAAGTGACGGGTCCCAACCTCTACTACAAACACGTAACTTTCCTCAACAGGAAATTTAGCTTTTAAATCAAAGTTAAGAGCAAGTTTTTAAGAGAGTTAACACAATTTTCTTACCCAGTCTATCTACAAGAATGCCTTATCATAATGAAAAGTGCATATTTGGTGAGGTTGCTCAACACTATGTCTTGCTCAAGCAACATTTAACTCTTTACTCTAAGCATCTGTAATTACTGTAGTAATGTAATGCATGATTTTCATTCTTATTAAAGATAAGAACCATTTTCCAGTCATTGTCTTCACTGCTCACAGGATCAGGCTCAATATCTTTCAAAAAAATAAAAATAAAAAAATCCAACAAATTCTCATTGTGAAAGTTCAAAAAGGTCATGCATAAACATCTGCTTGTAAGTAGAAGACCCAGCCTCCTTTAAGACATTCAACTGAGTCACTATATTTTCCCTTCCAGAAAGGGAATAATAAGGATCAGTATGTTAATACTGTACATTCACACACAATTTACATAAACTTACCTTTGCATATAAAAATACAAAATGATTGTCTACAGTTAAGATCAAACACTATGACATTGCAGTAATAAATTGATACAGAACACTGAATGCAGTGCAATGTGTAGCATTCAAATTCTTCTGACAAATATTTTCACAAGCAGCCTTGTTTGACACAAGCCACACAATTTCACATGGGGATGCCATTGTAGCATTTACAAGTTTAGTAAAGCTAAGGATTTACATAAACAATTAGAGGAGTTAGGGAAGCAGGATGGCATGTGTCCAGCACACTCTGTATGAGTGTCTGTTGTTGTTTTTCACTAAGGCAAAAGCTTAAGAACTAAGGGTTTGCAAAGCAGATTCAGCAGACAGTAGCCAGAAACGGTGGGTATTTTGGCGCATGCTTGGATCAGGTGACAGTACAGACTGAAAACTATGGCAGCTCACTGAAATGGTTACAGAAAGTAATGGCCCTGGATTCTAGGTGGAAGCAAAAAGGCAAGCATACATAGCACTCAATCACAAGCTTTTCTAGCAAATCCATCAACTAGTTTACAGCAAGGTTTATCTAAACTCCAAACAAGGAAGTCTGCAAAAATTACCCTGCTATTACATACTCTTTATTGGAAATCACAGACTGAATATTAACCTGCTTTCATTAATGTTTCAAAATTGGCATGATATTTATAACGAAATAGAAGCAAAGCATACTGTTTCAAGAGTTGAAGACTTGAGAAACAATGCTGCAAACAAGAACAGCTTTGTATAAAAATCGTGCCAACTCAAACCCCCTCCAGTTAAAATTTTCCCAAAATTATTTAACAGCTTCAGTAACTACAAACATTGCCTTTATTTGGTGCCCCAATTGTTTTTTTGGTTCATAAACCACCCATTTCTTTCATTCAAAGTATAGGATTGATTTCTTTCACCTGGATAACACTTAACACTGTAGATGTTTTTTATTCACAAGAAGCAACATCTTTCCAGTTATCTGTTAAGAGGCTGTCTTCAAGGCCTTTCAAGAATCAGCACTAGGCTAGGTCCCCTACAAATCTTTAAAGGTACACAAGAGTTACTGCATTAAAGTTGAATTCTAAAAAAGACATCCTGTGAAAAGCTCTTAAGTAGGAGCTGTATGGCTCATTTCAATGTATCATAATACTTCATATTGAAATTTAGTGAATATTTACATTTACAATGCAGCATTCCAAAATGACAAGGACAATCACACTGGGAGTTGTGTCAACCTACAAATGATACTTTGTCCTGGCACCTCAAAAAATAGCAAGGAAGACAGCAAATTTAAACTCTGAATCTTTCACTAGGTAAAGTCATAATCCACACTTTTCTGAGGCGGCCTCCATCTTAATAACCTCATAGTAGCAGAACAGGCACAGCTCTGCACTTTCATACTGCAAACAGAGTTTCCTTATCCTCCTATTCTCAACTCTTCTCTATTACAACCTATTAATCAGCTTATACTGGGGAGGGAGGAGAGGGGAAGTTGCTTGCTTTGTTTTCTGGGTGTGAGATTGGGTGTTTTGGGGGGCGGTCCTTTTCTTTTAAGAAATATCTTTGTCAGGTTTACAAGCACCTTCCCTGGAGTTTCACCTACAAGTCTAATTTGATGCTCTCTGGCTATCCCATAAATTAATGTATTTCCCACAACCCGTCTAAATGATTTAACAGTGCACAGAAAGTTTCTTGCCTGTGTATCCTAAAACATAAAACAAATGACTAACCCTGCAACAGATGAAAACTAGTCTGAAACTTTCCCAAGATTCTCAATGCTTTTTTTCTCTCCTCTTTAAACTGTTCTCTATGTTTATCTTTGAGACAAAGTTGGGAAAATGAAAGCTTTTTTTATAATTCAGAAACCAAAGAAAACAGATTATTGGGATTTATCATACGAAAACTCAGATGCAAAAAAGCAGTGCATACATATCACCAAAGAGAAATGGTAGACTTACTCCTACAAAATTTAAAACTACAGATAAACCACCCAGGCTAAAGAACAGTACTGTGTCAGTGATTCCCTGGCACATGAAATGAGGTCAGAAAGCATGTACTTTATTTCTCAAGCCCAACTGCCGAATGAGAAAAAACACAGCTGCTGATGTTGAAGGAATTCTTCAATTACTTAAGATGCAGCACCTAGGATTAAAACCGCAACCAGCCTTCACACATTTGTAGGATAAGGTATTTCGGCTGGCTGACTGAACACAAAATTAGTCCTTTGCAGGCCTACTCTTCTTCTATTGAGTTAGTCAGGACAAGAGACTCACTCTGCAAGCGCATGGGCACCACAAGACCGCAGGACCACATGGCAGAAACAGTGCAGAAAAGCAGACTGCTCCTTCCAGTAGCAGCACACTACTGAGATGCGTTACATTTAATAAAGATACACTTTCAGACGGGAAGAAGCAAAGTTTCCCTCAGCAACATTCCCACCACAACTCCTGAATATTCTTAATTGCAAATATTCCACTGAAAACCCTATATCACTGTTGGAAGACCAGAGAATACTGATTTTTCTCATAAAAAAAGAAAAAAGAAAAAAAAAGCAGTTGCTTTAACTATAAAACAGAACTAAAAGGCTCAGTTAGTTGGAGCACCTCCTGTAAGATGAAAGGCTGATAGATCCAGAACTGTTCAGCTTAGAGAAGACTGAGGGGGGAATCTCATCACTGTTCATAAATATCTGAAGTATAGGAGTCAAATGAATGGGATCAGGCTCTTTAGTGGTGCTGTGACAGGTTAGGGGGAACAGAAAGAAACTGAAATACAAGACGTTCCATACAAGGAATGAATAAGGAAAACTTCTTTACTGTGGAGAGAGACTCTTCAAAGGACATCTTGAAATGATGGGACTGTCAGTCAAAACTGGAGCAAAGTAGTAAACAAAGCACATTTTTAAAAAACGCTCAGTGTAAATGTAATAACTAGTATCAAAAAATGAACTATGTATATGTTTTAAAGTCTTAAGTCCAAATACCTGGAAACTTAAAGTATGCAAGAATGTTATTTTATCTAATACAGTCATTGAAAGAACTACACACAACTTCAAAGAAAGTAAGAGATTAATCTCTCAACAAACACAGATGTTCACAGACAAGACTACCACTTTCTGGCTGACTGCTATGCAGACAAATTCCCTCACTACACAACTGCAGAAATTACCTGGCAGAAATTCATACAGCCTCTGCATTTCCTATTCACTGTTTACACTCCTCATGTTTTGTCTGTTGTATACACAGATCCACAGATCTTCCACAGCCTGTGCTCATATACCTTCACAACCACGTGTTTCTGTTTTTGCTAGTCACACTAGCAGAAGAACCCTCTCTAAACTTCTGGATCCAAGGAGTGTTTCCTACAGGACTTCAACAAGACTGCATGGAGACAGAACAACTCAGAAGTTACAAAAAACACTGAAAATATATCTACAGAAGATCAAAGACAGATTTTGCTGTCTAGCAGAATTTAAACTACAAAGTAAATGAGGAAAAAAAAAACCAACTATTGTTTTTTTCGATGAGAAATGTGGTGCACTGAAGAACTTCGTATTCAAACCAAGAAAGAAGAGCTCTCATGCTAATTCAGCTCAGAAAACGGATCTTATCCATTAACATTTACCCATTGCAGTTCCTATTACCCTGCTAAGGTCAGCTAGAACTTGTATAATCTGCAAATTACACTCCAGTTTCCTAAAACTCTGTCAACGTTTTACAAATACATGTTTTTCTGTTGTTTTGTAGTATTTTGGAAGCTGTCATTTCAACTAACTTTGTTCCAGTTTTCTTCTAATATACCCTGGACAAAGTAAGAAACCGTACAACTACATCTTTCCAATCGTAGAGTGGCACAGCATAGGGCTGACCAAAACTCATCACGAAACATGAAGCAAAATCATGACATCAGGATAACTGTTTTAGTTGAACCTCATGTTTTGAAATTAGGACAAGTGATCTGCAACAACTTTCAAGACTACAGTTCTCTCTCTCTCATGTTCTACCAGTTCAAACTGCAGTGGTGTAATAAGCAATAGTTGCATTGAAGCATCTGTGCAGCAAAAAGTCAATGCTGACTCTCATGTCATTAACCAAATTTCAGAGAGAAACTAAAACTAACTAAATAGCAGTACTTAGTATCAGAGCAAAGATGTCTAAAACAAAGACTTTAAATGTAAAATTTGTTAATATATGAATCTTTAAGAGAATACCTGAATAGTCACTGACAATGATGAACCTTTGCTCAATTACACAGACGTCTGCTCAAAACTCACTAAGTAAAAAATCACACATGGTTCCAAAGGAAATTATTTCCTTAAGAAATGAGTGCATGTGCTTCAAAAGAGACTATTCAAAAATTAATCACATTAATCATAGAAACCATTTGAAAATACTCACTCCTCTGAAATAAGCATTTCAGAGCAAAGAAGCAGAATAAAATATTACTGAAAAACATCATAATTTAATACACGTATTAATAAAGAACAAAAAGTTAAGGATTCATTCAGACACCATGTAGCTTTTATTCATCCTCCCCCATTCAGAAAACACCCTGACAACTGCTGTACCATTATTCTATCAATACACACTGATGTGTTGCAAGTCAATCCAGAAATTCTTCAAGAAAAACCTACAGGTCAACCTTAAAATTTAGTTGTCTTTTTTTTTTTTTTTTCTAAATCTGAACTTTAGACTGTAATGAGAACATTCTCATGTTTCCTACTGCATTTTTTTCAAGTACACCACATTACCACTCCAGATAGCAGTAAGAAATGTAATTTGCACATCCACTGTATGTTCGTATTTCCAAGACAGAAAAGCATTCAGTTTTAGAATCAAAACATTTTCAGGCTTTCCTCTTGCCTTTTCTCACATAGGAAACAAGCATTCTGGAGAATTTCACACTCCAGTAACAACAGGAATATCACACAAGGATCTCAGAAGAGCCCTGGGAATTATATTAACAATCTTTTTTCCTTTCACATTTCTGACTAGTGGAGCTAACGAAGCACTATTAGAGCAGCTCCCTGAAGCAGGAGGTTAAAAATGTGATTACTTGAATATATTGGATACTTTAGTCTATGAAATGACTGTATGTGAAAGTGGTGTCTACTGAACAAGTTTCTTTTACTTGCTTAGGAACCTTTCTTCTCTGTATTGAACCTTAAGGAAAAACTACCAAAGATCCAGCCTGCTGGACCTAGGACTTCTTTCACACTTTTGTATTTACAATACATCTTTAACATCCTTTTATAGGATGCCACAAAAATGGCATCCAGTAGTGCCCTTGTTTCGACAAATTTGTGCTCTTCCCCTCTACATTTATACTGCAGATTCATCTTGACCACAGCTTATTCCTAACTTTGCAAATGTGTAACAATTATGTCAATAACTATGCACAATTTGTAGTTTAAGAAGTTTATTTTTCCTTCATCAAACTCAAATAATTCCTTACTTCCACATTTGATTTTCAGGCATGCTCTAATCTCTGCATCTCTTCATCAAATGTTGCCATACCTTACACATTAAACAACCTCCTGACCACTAGCAAAGAAAGAAAAGGAATTTCTTTCCATATCCTTACAAAGCCTGAACAGTTTCTAAAAGGAAAATAATTTTAGGCTACTTATGGTTGTGATTACATCCTTGCTAACAGGAATGCACAGTAAATGCACAGTACTCTTTCCCTTAACCTTTAAAAGCCTCTTCTCTCCTTCAGGCCAAGCATTAAGAGATTTGGCAAGAAACGTCCAGAAGAGGGAGATAAACAGAAATTTCAGATTTCTCAACAGTAGCAGATTTACACAACACCATCATTATTTCAGCCTAAGACAGAGTTAAAGTATATCATCTGAACTCTACTACAAAATCTACTGCCTGCTGCACATCACACCTAACACCTGATGCACTGTATTCCTTTGCTCTTCTTGTTCAGCAGTATCCCTGACAATGAAAAACCAACAAATGTGAATTCAACTCACACAGTCCCTGACCAATAAGACCATTGACCAAATCAAGAGTGAGAGAGCTGCTGACACGTGTCAAGGCTAAAGAAATACAGACAGTTCTGGCTTGCAGGAAACTATTAACTCTAAAATTAGTGCTTGACTTAGGCTTCTCTGCTCCAGAATTTCTGCATAACCAACACCTTTGGGTATAAATACATATAACAGACTTAATGTCTTCATTTTTCTGTCACCTCTAAGCAATTTAGGCCATTGTTTTGAAATGAAGTCATGACCAGCTGGCCTTTAGTTTTGTAGGCTTACATTACTGCATCCCTTTCCAGCCTAGTTTAATGCAGTTTAGTGTCAGTACACAATTAATCTACTCCATTATTCTAATAAAATTTCCATAATAACATGAAACATCTTGAACCAGGCTACACTATACCAATAATAAATCTGAAAATTTCATAACATTATTTTCATATGAAAATTAAAATTCAAATTAAAAGATTCTATTTCATAACAAGAAAATAAACAAAAATAAAACAAACAAAAAAGCCATAAAACCTCCTAATTCTGACGTTCCTGGACATTTAATGTGGGAAGAAACAAGGACAAAAAAATTAGCCAGTGGTTTCACACACTACCTGTAATTGAACTATCTGTAAAATGAAAAACGTATATAGATAATTAAACTAAAGTTTGGAGCATGACTGTGTACAATTTCCAAAGACACAATACAGATGTGCAAAGCAACATTTCAGTAACAAGAAGGCAAGTTTGATACTGGGGAAAAACAAATCCCTCCAAGTCACCTTTCCGCCTTTGTACTGTGTCAGTTTTGAAAACAGCAATGCTTGGCAGGCTTCACTGACTTGGATATTATAAGCATGGAAGTTACACCTCTGCTTCTTCCATACCATTTTATATTTCCAGAAGGAAGAAAGGGAATCTTTAAGAAAGGAGACTGTTTTCATTTCTCCCTGTAAGAGGCCAGTACTTCACATAGCTTTCATGTAGACTGTACCATAACTCTTCCATTTTCTCTGGAGCTGTATAAAGATGTCACACACTCAGATCCCTAAAACAGCATAAAAAGTAGAAAACTGGGGCTTTTTCACATTAGGCTTTGAAGAGATTTAAAAGCTTAAATAATTCTGCTGTAAAACTTGCAAGATAATTCTATCTTACAACACAAGATTTATGAACCAGCACATTCTAGACAGCATACTACCCTCTCTGAAGAGACCATCTTCTTTAGTCTATTTTTCTTGCTTTCAGCATACTTTACGTCAAATATTTAGAACAAACATATTCATTGATTTCCTGAAATTAACAGAAGTACAGCCATTATTAAAGAAAGTGCAATATCATGCAAAATAAAACAAAACAACAACAACAAAAAAATCACATTTGACATGATCCCAACTGTATAAAATCAAAATCCATTCTCCTTACCTAGCTTACTTGTTTTCTAGATGCAAGGCTTTTTGGATTAGTATAATATTAATCTTAGGAATACTATTTTATACTAAAACAATGTTTTGCGATTTTAAGTAAAGCCTTCAACAACATTAGAACAAGACATTGAGGCATGTCACTGTTAAACAGATTTAAATTTGAAGCATTAACCTAATTAATATCCTACAGCATATCTAAGAACTTCACTGAGCTGCCATAATTTCTGTCAGCATATGTAGTACTGAATGACTAGTAAAATACCTGAATTGAAACTATTCCAGTCTAGCAGTTTGTATGATCTTGTGTTACCCATAATTCCGACAAAGGCTGAGTTCAAAACAGCAAATTAGTAGATCAGTTATAGGAGCAGAAAAGTGAAAAAATAAAAAACTACCAACAAGAACACAATTGACAACATCACTCCACAGGAACTGGAAAGACACAGACAGCAGAGTTAATAAGAGGCTGAAAGGGAAAAAAGGAGCATGCTATAGCAATCTAGCAGTAGGTGTGATCAAAGTGTACAATAAACAGCAATTACTGTGTAATTCGTAAGTTCTCAAACAACCTCTTTTAGTATTTTTTCCTCTTCTACAATTTCCTGCATATTCACTTGCCAGCGTAAGTAATTCAGTTAATTTACAAACTTGACTGAAATGCTTTGTATGACCATCACCATAACAGAATTTGTTTCTACTTCTTCACTTTCCCTCCCACTGGCACGTCCTTTCACTCCCCTCTTTCAGTTTTCATTTTTTTGCAATATGCTGAGTTTGAAGTATGAAGTATGTTACATACACTCGTCAGGAGCAATCCAAAAATCACAAAAAACCCCTTTAAGTTGCAAAAAGTCCCTTAACAGTGCAAACGTGAGTCTCTGTTTTACATTCTTCTCCCGCTTCCAGTTTTTTTTTTCATTTTGTCTTATCATATAGTACGTTCCACATGTAAGTGTTCTGTACCACAAATGTTATCTGTACATGAAATGTCGTATCTGTATCTTATATGTTAAAATACAGACACTTGAGACAAATTTGTATCAAAAAAGAACAAACAAATTATACATTGACATTACTCAATATTTTCTCTACTTCATAAACAAAAGCTTAAAAATAGGGAAAAAAGAACAATATTCTGTACTCGGATGCTTTAAAAATTTCCTGAAGTAGTTTACTTGAATTCAAATCTAGTCTGGGATTTCATTTCATTTTGTCAGCATAATCAGGAACGACGTTCCTGCTTTAAAAATTACCTGCCTTGAAGGAAAGGAGAGAGATTTCTTGTTGTTTTTTTTCTATTTTTTTTTGGAAAAAGATGCATTTGCACAAACTTTATGTTCTATTACTCCTGGCCAGTGCATGCAAAATTACTACAGGTGTTATTGTATTCTCTCATCTGCTTACATTTTAAGTGCACTGATTAACTCCAACTTTTTACAGAGCACTTCTACTTGTATCAATTAATGTAACACCAAAAGTATTCGGAGTCGCATAATGCTGATTTCAGAAACATGCAAAATACATGTTCCATTACTGGAGTTCCTAAGTAAATAGACAAATTTGTTGACAAATTTTAGACAAAAAACACTAAAAAATTGTTCTGTGTGTGTTTTTAAGTAAAAATAAAACACTCCAAAGGTTTTATCAAGAGAGGTTAAAAACACATATTGAGCTAGAATGCAGAGATCAGTCCTTAAGGATTTCAAAGAGCTAAAAATTAGAAAACATTTATAAGTATATATAAGTATTTCATCCGATTTTTGTTTGAAAGGAAATCTTGCCTCATGCTTTAATATTCAGAAGTAGCCAAAAATAGGTAGTCTCGATAAATCAAAGACAATTCTTGGTGTGAAGTTAATGGATCCCACGTCCTATCAGAATTTCACTAACTTGATGAGAGATTTCTCACTGAAGACAAACCCCCTGATTGCCTACTACTTTTCAAGCTTCAATTATTGCTCTTAATATACACTGTTAGAATGTATTTTTATTAATAAAAATACAACTACCTCATAACATTTTAAGGATTAGAAGTACGTGGCCATCACGATAGAACTTAGAGAAATGTATTGTGTCAACGTACCAGGATTGTGAATGCGATCCAAGAGCTTCACAGAACGGGCACTAACAACACCACCAACGTGGACAAGGAAGCCCGGTGGAAAGGCCGTCAAGGTAAAAAATGGAAATTCCTGTCACGAGTAAAAACAAGCATCAATGACTGTTCATCAACTACTGGCAATTGCCACTAAACATGCAGTGAACTGATCATTGCCCTGAAATACAAATAAAGCAGTTACAGAGGGCCAAGCGTATCCTTCAGGCTTACTAGGCACTATGTAACCATACATCTTCACAGACCAACAGTGTAAGAAAAGCAGAGTTATTCTAAAAATGTAAAAATACTTTTCCCCCATAGAGTTGCATTCTAACATAGTATTAATTAGTAATCAAAGCTTTACATGTTTGAGTTAACAAAGCTTTTATTGGTCTGCCTTTAAGAAGGCAGCTAAGCAACACAAGTTTGTTAACTGATAAAAAATAAAGGATTATTTTTCTCCATTTTCCAGGGCTTAATGTTATAAATGAATGCAGTTCAATACTGAAGCACGGGGTAAAGCTAACTGCAGTTCTGTAAGAACAGTGAATGTCTTAGTACAAGAGGACACATTTACAAATATATTAGCAGATTGCTTTGTGAGTGTCAAAAGCTCTAAAGATAAGTAGTAAATATTCATCCTTTGGAATAAAGCTTAAGTCTTCTATGAAATACAACTAAGTTCTTAAACCAAGGAAATTCATTTCCAATTTCATTTGTTTAAATGATTTTTACAAATTCATAATTGAAATCAGCAATTAATAAGATTTAGCAACAGTTTGAAAATGTTAATACAAGAGGTCATTAAGAGATAATAGCAAATTTTCATTACATACATGACAAAAACCTTCATATTCAAATGTGGTGAGCCCAAAAATGGGAAGATTTTATTTTCTACAGTATTACACTCTATAGCACATTTATGGGGGGAAAGGTGACAGGTTAGTGTTCAGCAATTCTCAACGGAGAGGCAAAAATACAAAGAAAAATCATGCAATCGTAGTTTGTATAGTGATGATTGGTTAAATGGATAAAATAAACAGCGTAACTGTATATGAGAGAAAGTACAGTACAGGTTTCTTTCTCACATACTTAAAGCACTTACAACAGTACAGTGCAGCTGAGCTTCCACCTAAACAGTGTACATGCTGCAAATTAAATGAGGATCGTGGTTCTTCCAGCAATACATGGCATGAAAAGCCCTTTTGAACAAAAGTCCAAGGCAACTTTTAAAATGACCACTTCAGGATTACTACCACCCTTGTGAAATTTACTAGAACTCCTACAATTCTTAAGAACTTCCTTTTTTCTGTATTTTCACTTTTACAGAATTTCAAAACTGCAGCAATTTTTGTCATCAATAATAACAATGTTGACTACCTCAGGCAAAACAAAACAAAACAAAACAACTACTGTAGTTGTGTTTCATGAAGTGACTAAAAAGTAGGACTTCACAAGAGGAATCTGTGAACCGGCCTGGCTGATGTGTCTTCAGGAGCACCAATGGATCTCTACAGAGGAGTACAGAAAAGATTCCACCAGAAGGTTTCACCAGATCTTGAAGTGCTCTGCAAGTTGTCAGAGCAGCCAAAGATCCTGACCACAACACAACCTACTTCTTTCCTGTACAATTTTCTGTCAAAAAAACATAGAAATCCCAGAACAGCTTCATCAACTGTTCAGTGATTCACAACAGTGACAATATTTTTTCTCCTGTGTAATAATTCCATGACAACCATTATGTGTAACTTAAAAATATACAAAATATATATATATAGCAAACATACATTTGCTGTGTCTCCTGAATAGTTATCCTGCATTAGTAATGTTAAAAATTAATAACTAGCTTTCTTAGAACAGTAAAAATTGATTATAGAAAGTTCAGTGCGTGCTATCTGTATGAAATATATATTCACTCTTAGGCTATGCTTAGTGTATGTAGTGAACAAAGTAAATGTTTTCACTCTGCGCTCTGAAGTACAAGGAAATCAAATGCTTATTAATCTGCAGTCAGAAGCTGCTACACACGTTTTTGTAAGGCTTCACACTGCAAGTAATCTTAACATGTTCAGACACCCAGCCTGTTTAGCTTACAAACTAGGAATAAATAACAGCATCGTTTTGTCTCAATCTATACACCTAGATGTAATATGTTAAAATGAGACCTATGTCCTCTCTATTAATTTCGCACACAAACAACTCTAAAGAACTCACTGAAATACTCAAACGTGCTCTTACTCCCTTAACAATGTGTCTCGCTCCTTCTGATGCACATAGAAGGCTGTCACTTATTACAATAGCCTTTTATTTCTATTTTTAACCCAGCTCTCTCAGAAGGGTTTATTTATTATCGTATTAGTCAATACACCACAAGACCCAGCCTCAACTACACGTGGTGATCTGTAATACTTCAAGAAGTTTAAAGTTTAAAGCCATTCCTGTTGCACAGAAAACAGATTTCCTGTGAACCAGATGCCATAGTTGTGTATTATAAACTTCCTCCATTATTGTACTTCGCAATGGACCTTCAAAATAAGGTGGTACGAACACAGAATCTTCCCACCCGTGTGAAGACATGATGACCTTAATTTTCCAAGCTACAACTGAAAACAGCCAATTATTTTACCAATACTAAATGGTAAGCTGGGTGCTGGACTCAGTGATCCTCGTAGGTCTCGTCAAATTCAGCATATTGTGTGATTTTAATTCACTACATCATTTCTCAGTTATTCATTGCACGGACTCTCAAAAAAGTACATAACTGATTTAATCCTTGCAACTGCACTGACATTTTACAGCCAGCATTTGGAGAAAGCTTGATGAGGCTACAAGAAAGTAATTGCCACGTTTAATATACTGCTTTAAAATGCTTGTGTTATACATACATGTATTGCTAGTATTCAAACTATATTTTACATACATTACACATAAAATAATGAAAAAGCACATGGAACAAGGCCACATACGCACACATACTGTGGTGCTAATGCCAGGGAAGCAGTTCTCAGCTTTCCATCCAGCCATTCCCTTATTCCTACCATGGTGCCACTCCCTCAGGTATCACCTGTGATGCTGACACATTCATGGAGCTTTTGGCACTGAGCCAGAGCAGAGATGCCATCCATACCAAAATACTGTTCACTTCCTGTTTGAGTTACCTTATTCTAGACATGTTTGCTGTGCAGTAACAGGAAATCTACTACAAGGTTGATTTTCTCTTTAGCGTATCAACTTTGCACCAGATGGCCAAATAATCTCATAATTTTTATTTCAAATGAACTGAGGGGTGCCCTGGATAGGAGTAAGAAGTCACTGGAAAGAAAAGTTGCTTAAGTCAGCAGTGCAGCCAAAAGAACCAGAGAGAGAACTGCGTTGTAACACAACAGTGATCCAGCAGTGCTCTTCACAGATGAATATCAGTGGATCTCTGTTTTGTCAAGGGAGCAATAAGGATCTCTCAAGCACTTGCAGAATGCAAATACAGAGGACTAACAGCATTTGTCCAAGTTGAGTTTGAAAGAGAGATGAATTATGATCAAGAGCAGTGCTTGACTGCATGTGTGAAAACACAGGCTAATTTTTGCCTACTGACAGAGGCAGTACACATTTCTAGGCAGAAGTACACAGAAAGATAGCTGTGTCATACAGTTAACACTTGCAATCAACAGGGATCCTGTGAACTGCTAAAAATACATTTATATTAAACAACACATGTACACATTTTCCATGGCTGGTGTACTTTCCCAGGAAAAAAAGTAACAGTTAAGATAATTCTTCTAACAAAATCTCTTCTGATTTCCAATTCAGTTTATTAAGTAACAGACTAACACATATTTGATTAAAAAAGCTGACAAGACATCCAGTTACATGAACTGCTTATAATATGCCTTAGCAATACCCATATGCTCAAATGATCTTACCTAAGATTCAGAAGAGCTTACTATACTTTCAACACATGTGGCAATATAACACACACATCAATTTTACTCTTTGCTTAAGTGCTACCCTAAATAATCCACACAAGTAACTACAACGCACTGTGCACATATGGAACAGTGAAACAGACAAAACGTTCTTCTGAGTGCTAAAGACGTGCTGAGCTAAACGTCTCCCCCACCTTTCTTATTCATTCTAAGTAACTGAAAGAGGGCAAGTGCAATAAAAAACAAATCCAACGTAAAATTATCAGAAAGACAACAGAAGCAATTTTGTGTGTGTCAGTCAATAGTCTGCATGTTTTGCTACATATCAATCATCTTAGAATCAGTAACAGATTCAACATGTTTCCACCTCATTTTATGGTATTTCTTCAGCTTGGCAGTATACAGCTCTTACCAAACTAATTTGCAAATAATTCAAATTCCAGATATATGTTAACTGTACTGATTTGACATTTTTAATTGTTTTTAAGAAGCTTCCTGAATAAATAATAGATAAGTCATGAAACGTCTAAAACGTTAGGAGAATAAAGATAAAAGAGAGAGAAATGGATCTTTTTTTCCTCCAAGCAACAGCATTAAAAGCAAAGCTATGGATTTCTATTTAAAAGAGAAATTATAACTGAAATCTATGAACATGCAAAATATAAATTAAGCCAAAGTATATCTGATAAATGCTTTAAAACAAAAAACTAAAAAATATACAAAATTCCTGCATAAGCAAGATTCCAAAGAAATCTGAAGAAACCTCACGAAGAAAATTAGAAATCATTGCTTAGAAATCTTCAATACAAAAAAAAAACAACCAAAAAACCAATAAACAAACAAACAAAAAAACTACAAAGAGTCACACAATGTTGGAGAACATACCCGCCTTCTACAGAACCTATGAGGCGATCCTCTCTTAGCAATGGACAACACAAGAAATGAGAAGAGAATCATCCACTTGACTCAAAATAGCAGCTATTCACTTCTATTTCACAGACGCAGCTGACTTTGTTTTCAACAACTTACACAGGTTCTACAGGTATTCAGGATTTGTAATTATAATCATTTATTTTTTTCCCCAGATAGCAGAATATTCCACATTTCTTCTTTCAAGACATCTCGTTAATAACACAGCATTTCAATTATACCAGAATATACTGTAAACTTACTGCAAAGACCTCATAAGCATCTTTAAACAAATGAAAGGAATTTAAAGCACTGTTTTTATTTTGCTTTATATTCAGTATGGATCAATAGCATATAAACAAATTGAATTTTTAGTCTTACAGAGGTTCTTCCAAAACTTCTAAACTCCTTTCACTGTTTGGGAACTGAATTGTTGAAGTTACCATCTTACAAAGGCTACATGCACATCGTTTCATGTAGAACACACAAGTTCTGAACTTCTATGCAACGACTCTATTTTCTTCCAAATATCAGTTTTCTCAATTAATTATGGGACTTTCACCTCGTCTGAAGTTATTTCAATGTTTCTGACTTTGGCTTCTACAAAAATTCAACCAAATACGTGACAGTAGAGTATTAAATAGACACATACACCTATAACTCAGACACCAAACAGCAGTAACTTATGCTTTAACTGTTTTGTCATACCAGCTGTAATCACTTGTGTGTAAGCACTAATGTGCATACATTACACTTACTTCCACTACTCTTATGGCTTTAACAATATATTTTAAAAGCTCACCTGAATTCTAATTATTAAATGTCTAATAAACATTAAATGTCTATTAAACATTCAACATTTATAGTAAACTTTCAGACAAAAAAACCTGCATCTTTTAAAATAGACAGTAACAGGAAACCTATACAAGCTTAATTTTCTCTTTAGTGTATCAGAAATGTAAGTATAAAATGCCTTACCCTTTGTTCCAGAGCTGACTGAGTCTGCTGCCTTAAGAGAGTTTTAAACGGCCCCCCTTCTTTTCCAGCACTCCCACTGCCCATTCCTAAAGAGCACCAGTACAAATGACATTTAAAAAAATAAATAAAAACATATTATCATTTGCAATCAAACTTCAATTTAAAAATACGTGAAGCTGTGATTGAAAACCATACAAACTATTCCCTTAAATTTCCACGAAAAAAATGCTGAGCATTTAAGCATTTGAGTTTTGCGAGTGGGGCAGGGTAGGAAGGTGATGGGTTTTTAAGTTTATTTTTAAAATTCCTAGCAGTGTTTTCAGTCATTATAGATTTGGATAAAAATTTCCTGATCTAAGACATTTTCCTGACATGTCTTTGAAGATCTGGGCTTGCAATTCTTTTGTACAACACAAAGCTTTAATTTCAATATAGAATCATATAGAATGGCTTGGGTTGGAAGGAACCTCAAGGATCATCAAGCTCCAACCCTCTGCTGCAGGCAGGGCCACCAACCTCTACATATTATAGTAGAACAGATACATAGATCTCCCTCCTGTGCTTTCCACAGGAAGTTTCAGCATCATTAGAGTTTCAGAGTTCTTACCTAAAAAGGGCTGCAATGTTACCATTAACTCCACACTTTTGAACAATTCTGCTGCACTCCTTTATAGTAAGCTATACTTCTCTACTTACATTATTGGTTTTAAAAAAAAAAAAAAGAAAAAAAAAAAAAGAAAAAAAACCCTGCCTCCCAGAGTTTCAGCATAACCACATCACCTTTCCTAACCACTGGGAAGTAACTGCACGCTATTTCAGCAGTAGCTGTACACTGCATGAGTGAAACTAAAATGTGAACTGCAAAGCTAACACAAATCATTTGAACTGAACTATATGGTAGTGATATTTATTTAACATAAGCACCGTGAGATATTCAATCATTTGATTCAATCAGATAAATTTAGCAATACTGCTCAGCATTTCAAACGGCTACACTTATCTGATTACTACGTTTTCATACACATAACCTGCAGATCATCTGTAAATAAAAAATAACAAATAAATGATATTTTCGCATATCATGACTAATCGTTTGGTTTCTTTTTTTGCATATTTCACTTCCATCTCAGCCCCTAAGTAGGGAACTTCTCTGAAGAGCTCTAGAATGTATCAGATACATGAACATCTTTGCCATCAAGGATCTGTTGTCAAGGAACAACATGTTATGTGGTTAACTAAGCGCTGCGAGATGCAGGTTATATGTATAACTATAGCATTCACTCTACTGTTAGAAATCAAAAAAGTAAAAAATAAGCACATACCAAGACTGTGTTTTTTGTACAATAAACACAGTACTGGTGAATCAGATTTTCTTGGTAATATTTCATGCCTAAAAATACGCTATCACTGGTACTTATCGTCTCTAGAACCATCAGAGCTAACTGGACACTGCAATAATATGCACCTAAATTTAGGAAAGCACTAAGAAAAAGGATAAAGAACAAAAAGACATGTCAGGAGCAAGATGAAGTACAAACACACTGCAGTGCAAACGCTTATGAGTGAAGGCAAGATTCTCATTTACAGTAATTCTAACTAATTAAAACACTTGTTAGGTACCTCTCTTGTTGTTAAGCATCAAATAAACATGAATGAGGGTGTACATATATATCAAAGTGTAGTTACTTCTTCTAAGAAAATACAGGGATATCTAGAAATACTGATCTTGATATACGTTAACTTCATTACTAACACTGTCAAAAAATAACCAGGCTCTCATTGCCATTTAACTGCACATACTGTAAGTATATACTATATATATTACACGTACTATATAAAGACTATAAAGACTATAACTACTAACAAATATTTTTAGCTGTTCTTGGATAAGGAAACAATAAGATTAGTATATGTATAGTCCCATTAAACAAGTTTTAATTGCTTTTAACTATTTGGCATTGAGCTAAATATCATTGTCAGGGACTATACAATATTAAATACAGACAAACACAGCATCAACACTGGACAAAAAAAAAAAAAACATTCTACAGAAAAAAAAAAAGCACTGACAACAACTGAATAATTTAAATGCATGCCAATGGAATGGAAAAAAGTGCAGTACAAATAAAAAGTCTGTACGGACTTTGCTCGACGCGCATTAAAGAGCAGAGTTGCTAGCCATCTGATAGCCATAATTCCAAAAATTATGAATGAATTAATGAGCAAGTGCTTGTTCCATGCAAAATAGAGGAACAACAAGCTGAAGTGAATGAGAAGGGGGAAAAAAAAGTCTATTAATTTAGTCCAGTTACCAAAGAAAATTGAGAGAGGAAACGAGGAAGTTCTTTAGCGTGAATTACATGCTTCAAATCCTCTATAGCGTGAAATTCTGAAGCTGTTACAAGCTTCTAGGGCACAGCTGAGAGATGGTATGACAGTCATGTAGCCAGCAGTTTTCAGAGGCTAACAAAAACATTGGGTTATAGAAGGCTGTGTGTTAAATGTCCCTGTATCAAACAGCAACAACATTTGCTTAAAATGTTTAAAAGGCCATAATAGATTGATCCTACCAGAAGCAGCCAGAAGCAGCTCTTCAGTGAAAGAAACACTTTTCCTCAGAACAACTGGGCTGACATGGCTAGAGTGTAGAGGGTAAAGGCTAGACCCCGAGAGGAGGAGACAGGACTTTTTAAGATGTGGGGAATCACATGAGAGTGTAGGGGAGCTGGGAAACAGGAAAATCCTAGGTCCCTGTGGGGAAAGTGCTGTGGAGGAAAGTAATAGAGACAAAAAGATGTAGATTCAGAAGATGACTAAAGAAACAGAAAAAAGAAAACAAAATGAAGCATTTTTTTTTTCCTCCAAATGAACCCACACTCACTGCTGAAGTATTCCTCAACATACAAAGAAATGGAAGGACAGTACAGCTACACAATATGAATGAGAAGCAGGTTATCAAAAATCACGAACTGATCAACTTCATTTTTAAATTATCTCGTTTTATTAAGAAGCCCTGATAATCTAACATTTCTTTTAAACTGTATATAAAATTTGATAGGTGTTATGGAATAAAAGCTAAGAGATTACTTTCATCACTTTGGTAAAAAGTTCTTTGGAATCTTATATCCTGTTGAATTCTAAGGTTCCACCAAGAGAAGAAGTTCCCACCTTTCCAATTTCCTCCAAATATCACATCAAACAATATGCAATGCTTTTCATCAGCCTAATATTCTATTAGTTTGCAGCAGCATAAAATAGATCACTGTGCACAGCAGAAATCCAGTTTCAAACCAAAACATGTCCTCTCAGATCTGAAAAAGTTTTTCTTCTACTTAGAGCATATACAGAGCAGACTATATAATGCAACCACAGCTGTATTTTCTGTAAGGTATTAGCACAGCAGTCTCCTGATTTGGAGCTACTGAAAACTGGACACTTAAGCAGATCCAAGTTTCCATCTCCCCTGTTTAATTATTCATACTGTGAAATTGTGGTATCTGCACTCTTTTTCCAGGTCAGTCTCCACTGCAAGCATGTGAACCTACCAGCTACCTGACTGAGAAATAAAAGACTATCTATCATATATTGCAGAAAAACAAGGAATTTCATTTGGTATCTCAAATTTTATGTTTAACAGGTTGTGTCAAGACAACAACAGACACTGTTTTAGCACTAGCCTCTCTAGCTTCCACACAGAAATATTCCAATAACATTACAGTTCTTGGAAAGGAAAACAGAGGTCCTAACACATATTGTGTATTGTTAGAAGCAACACAATGAATTCAGTACATTATGGAAGCATATTTTGTATTTCATTTTGTATTGTCTTTTAGGTAAAACAATTTACTGAACGATGTTGTTCTTTAAGCTACTGAGATTCAAAATTTAGTATGTAACACCCAGATAGTGAATTTTTAAATGCATTTGGCAAATCTCAAGACACAATTCAGCAGCAGAGTTAAAAGCTGATAAAAAGTGCTAGCAAGCAAAAGCACACCCACTGGTAGATTTGATGCTAAAAAGACAGGTGGAACATAGGTCTGCTTCCTCTACATACTTCAGAATTCCTAAAAGGTGGCAATTATACAATCTGGTTTAATTATAAACAAATGAATCAAAAGACAGGGACCATCCAACTACATAACACTGCCAGTAACCAAGTTAAGGCTGCTGCTTCAAAAACTTGGTGAATTCACAGCGAGTGGCCACTTCATAAACTAAGAATAACCACCACCATTACATTTTAATCCTTTACACCACACAGTCCTCACCATGAAAATCTGATCAAAACAAACATATTTTCAAATATTCCACAAAACAAACACAATAGTCATCATTTACACAAAAGGACCACAAAATGAAGTGGTAATGTGGTTTTTTTTGGCTTTGTTTGTCTTTGTTGTCATTTCTTTGGGGTTTTTTGTTTGTTTCTTTCTTTCTTTGTTCTGGTTGGTTGGGTTTGTTTCTTAAACAAGGTGAAAATGACAGACCTAAGACAGCTCCCTTATATGGAACATTTTGTAATGGAAATATGGAGAATAAACTAGGTAAAACATTTAATACAAGTGCATGTGAATGCAGTATTACATTTATCTCCTTGGGAAAATTCTTGAAAGGAAGGGATGCTATCAGATAAAGCTGAATCAACCATTTCAACGTACTTAAAAAACTGTAATGATCAAATGGAAACAAGAATGTTCTGAGCTCCAAACACCATGATTTAAAACACCATTAAAAAAAAAAAAAAAGTGAGCTTTTATAAACAATTCTGCAACATCTTTACCACTATGCTGGTAAAACTCAGGGCACTGGCCATATAATAATAAACAATATAATTTTTTGAGCTGTGCTGACATTGTTACTGCCATGATTGTAACCACAGACTGAGAAAAAAAAAGAAGGGAAGAATCAAACAAGTTGAAGAAATTTTGACATAACAAAGAAGAAAGAAAAATGCTTTTAGATGATGACTGGAGTATTATTTAGGTTACATTCAGCAACCAGACTGTGTATGTAATTCCTGTATGCCAAGAAAATTTAATAGGCAGCAACTGCACGATTTCTAGTATGGCATTTGCACGAGGGAGTTAAACAGTCACAGAGATACGTATATAACAGTACACCTACAGCACAATGCATAATGCTAGAAAATTACAGCTTTAGTAAGAAAACTGCCTGTTAACATATTGTGGTGAGAAATGAATCCCATGATCTGTATGTAATATGAGATGGAGGAAATAAGAAGAAGGCGATTACTTCAGACGCCCTTAATGCTGTGCAATATTTTATTTAGGACTAAACTCAGTTGTGCTAAAAATGTAATTCTAACGTTATCCACCTTAGTGGAAACATAAGGCTGGATTTAAATTTTCAGCCTACAGAAATTGTCCTGAGCACAAAAGTGCTACCTGAAGTCTCCAACTTCAACATAATTTTGATAACTTAAATGTCAAAAAGCAAAAAGAGGTTGAATGAAATTATAAAAAGAGAAACACAAATTAAACGAAAAGTGGGTGGAAGCGCCTTACCAGTTTTGGGTGTCAAACTCAAATCTGTGTCAGAAGAAGAGGACTGTCGACTGTAGGACTTGGAAGGTGAAAAGGAATAGGTTTGGTTTTTCAGAGGGGTGGAGGGTCCTGATGAATGAGTATTGGGATTGGGATCTTCATTGAAGGGAATCCTGCCAGAAGAAGGTGGAAACACATTCAGTAATCCTGTGCCAAAGGACCTGGCTGACAGCAGCATGATCCAAACACCAGGATGGGGTTGGGGCAGGGCCAGCAGCTATTCCTTAGGTGCGAGACTGGGGATGAGGCCAAAGGCAAATGCTGTTTAACCACTCAGCACTCTACAGATAGATGCTGATAATCTACAATGAAACAATTAAGCCAAATGAAAGGCATGAGATGGGACCAAAAAAAAAATATATATATATATATGCAAAAGAAAAAATTGAAAACAGTTCATGGCTTAAAAATCTAGTCATATACACAACATTTGAGTTAGTTTAATGAAGAAAAAATGATTTCAAGTTATATTTGTGTTTATACATATCCATACATTTATGTATATACACACATATACATTTTAAGAAAAAAAAAAAATGTTTCCTTATCCTATAGCATCAACAGCATGCCACAGCTAAAAACAGAGCCAAGAGGAAAACCTTTATGGGAGCAGCTATATTGACAAACAGTTCACTTATGCACAGATTGACTTACCTGCTCTCCAAAGTTGTCTCTTCCACAAATGGCACATACCCTTCATTTAACCATTTTAAAACCAAAGTATTATATCTGAATTATGTCTGAAAGCAATTGTTAACTCCAATCAAAACGTGATTTCCCCTAAGGACTGTAACACAGCAAATGTTACTCAGATTTATCAACTTATTTTTACTTAATTTCTTAGAAAATAAGTTTATTAAAAAGAAACAAAGAGTGTGGCTTTGTGGAAGAGACTGATGCACTTTCAAGAAACTATTGCCTTTGTTTCAGGAGCTGCACAGAGAGTTCTTCACTGACAACAGAAGGTTTCTCCACGAGAAAATGAGGGAGAAAAGATGGGTGGTACCTGCCTACACTGCCTGCCTGCCTGCACTTTGCGACCACTGTGCCTTGTGGCCTGCCTCTCCCCAGCTCTTGAGTCTGAGCAGTCTCGTACCAGTGTAGATGAGAGTGGGAACAGACACAGAGAAGTTCTGAGTAAGTCGTGAGCCAGTAGCAGTGTGAATTGGGCTGTTGTGAGTCGAGCGGCATCCATGGCTTGGCGGATGAACCAGCGGAGACCTGAGAGAATTTGCAGCCAAGGTGGAAGAAAAGAAAACAATACATACAAACAGGTTGCAAAGTTATGTTATAAATGGTTTCAGGGAAGTTTAGCTAGAGGAGATCTCTTATTTTAAGCAGACTAAGAATTTTAATTCCTAGCATGCAAGAGTCCAGATGAAATAAAGAGAGAAAGGAAAAGCTTAAGTACTAGCTTATGATTATAAATTGATTTTTTGGCAACAGTGCATCAAGTTAGTAAAGCCAATAATAAGAAGCATTAGTTGACTTTGCTGGCTTTGAGAAACAGCCTCACTTTTTAGACTGAGGGACAACGATTCTGTCAACATCCACTACCAAACTGCTACACAAGGATTATTTGGTGGATGAAATTTCCACCTTTCACTCCAGAGTTATCAACGAAAGCCTTTTAAGTTGGTGGTTGCCAGGTCCAGGTTTTTTTGTTTTGTTTGTTTTAAATAATCACTGTTATTTCATGCTGCAGTTTATTCGAAGCTCTTTTGATGGCAAAGTTTTAAAACAAAGACAAGTTAAACAAGCTATTATTTGAAACAAAACTACTTCTGAGAAGCCAGAGCACACTGCTTCCTAGAAAATGTCTGATTTTTAGTGCAATAACATAACAGTAAGTTAATAAAGATGTCTGGGAACATTATGGAAGTAGTACACTTTGTAACACTGATTTTTCCTTTTACAAATCGGCTGACACTTTGAAACAGAAAGTCACTAACTTATCCAAGCAAAAATTTAGAGACTGCAAGTATTTCCCTACTAACTCCTCTGCACATTAATAATTTGCGTGCACACTGCCTTTAACGCTGCAGTAGAATTTACTGATTTCTGTTATATTTCTCCCATCATAAACAATATCCTCTGCAAGTACACCTTAGCCCTACCTGTTTTGCAACAGTGGAAAGCAAAGGACACAAGAAAAGATGAGCCTACCTAGGGTCACTCTCTAAACCGCTGACTGAACTGTGCAAACCCTTCTATGATCAGCACAGCTACTCAAACTTGACTGTACTCCAATCAGAACATCTTAAATACAAGGCATATCATTAC
>NW_024962335.1:28491698-28566114 GCF_019238085.1 Lagopus leucura | reverse complement strand
TGATGTGCTACTTAATTTATCCAACGTGCAGGCTGTTCCTATGGCTCGTACTACCAGTCCAGACTCTCCCTCCAAATCAAAACACTGCAAATAACCAACAACAGCATTTCCTCTCATTTCAAGGACTTTCAAGCCAATCTTCCTTTGCAGCTCACCTACAACACAAAAAGTGAAAAGCTCATAGGTAATTGCAGTGAACTTCTCCTGTTTTCTATTGTGGGCTTTGTCCTCTATGATTTTGGAACTGCAGATCAAAGAAACAGGTAATAGTTCTGTTTTTATATAATTACATTAAGCACCTCTTCTTCTTATAACACAGAGTGATATTTCATTAGTTTTCACTCTTTTCCCCTAAATCTATTCTGATTGCAACTGCAGTTTGTTATTTTGTAATATATTTATTTACTTTAAATTCTCATTAACCGTTCTCTTTTTTGTTTATTCAGAGACAGAGAAAGGGATGGTCAAGATGTGTACTGGAACACACAAAAGATTATAGACACTCCTTCATACAGTTCAATCTAATGCAACATCTTTGAAACACCTGTGAAAATCTATTACTTTTGTATTCACAAACACTCAAAACCTATTTAACTTCATTTAACCTTATCCCTGCTTTTAGTTCTTTTAAAATTTATATTACTTTACTTGGTAACCTCATCTAAAAAATAATGTATGACATAAAGTAAGCAAAACATAATTCCAAATACACTACTACTGCAAACTAAGAACTGCACACAAAGACTGCAAACCCCAGTTACTGTAAGTTACAAAATTCCTCAGGATTCTTCAGACACAAATCAATGACTGCAATATGAAGCACTGCATTATATGGCATAAGAGTGTTACTATGAGGCCTCTTTGGTACTTTACACTGCCATGAATGAGAATAGTAATAAAACACAACAGAACACTTCCACACGGGCTCTTTTACTTATTTTTCACCTCTTATGCAAGAAAAGGGATTTACTAATGTTAATCCTTTAAAATGGCAACCAGAGGAATTAAATTTTTAATGAAATTTCTAATAATTCATGTCAGTTATGGCAATATTGTTCCACATACTCCCACAGTATCTACTGGTTCTCTTAGTGAAGATACTGAGTATCACCTCCATACTCTGTTTAGGTTGCCCCTTTTACTAAACATCTCATTTTTTTTCAAAACATACATTTGCAAAGCAAAATTTACTTTTTCTTCTAGTATCTGCCCTGAAACTGGTTGTATTTACAAGATATCTGATTACATTAAGTGCCTATTACAGAACTGAAGCCACTGCCTACTGTTCTGATGATTATTTTTTCAACATTTCATTGTATTCCTTACACCTCCAGCACTGGTTGTCTCCTCTCTTAGCGTACAAGTCCTCTAATCTCTAGTGCAGGACTCATTTGTTCTGCTCCACTGTCACAGAGATGGGGACCCTTGACTCACAGGCTGTACTCATGTTTCTAATACCACACAGACAGAAAGACAATCTGTGAAGGTAACTGATACTGTGGAGATATAAATTGGAACTCTAGTGACTAGTCTGTCCAAAAATTGTAAGCATATCCTGAAGAGCTGCAAGGCAATATGGAAGCATTCCTCAAAATGGGAGACAAATCATGACTTAGAAAAGATGATGAATAAGGTATGTATTAGTACACTATGTCTGAGATCATGCCAACAGATACTAATTCACATACTTCAATGTAGTGCAAAGAGGGCTTCAATGTAGTACAAAGAGGGCAGTTTATGCTATCTTTATTAGACTCGAAGTACCACTAATACTCTTCATATGGGTAAACAACATCTTCAAGGGAGTTCTATTTCTTTTTTAGCCTTGTTAAAAACAACCAATAAATTGCATAGCAGTATGGCATCCCCAAGAGGGGTGGGGTGGACTTTCTGTCACACTAGTCATTAGTTAGAACAACAGAACCTTCTGAAACATGAGATAATATGAACTGAAAAAATAAACGCTTAATACCAAAAATTATAACACAACCTTGTTTCCAAGCTAAGCCACTAATTTGAATGGTGACTTCTTTTACAAAGCAGCAATAACCATTGCAGCCTGCATGTTTAATACCTGACATTAGAGAAATGAGTCTTTGTCTAGCCTCATTTGATGCTCTTGGTGTACGTATTCGGTCTATCCATTGGTATTCCGGGTCTTCATTAACTACCAGTTCTTCCACAAATCCATGGATTATTACTGCTCTGTAACACTTCGGAATAGATGTAGCTGTTAAAGAAATATAAAAAAAATGCAAGGTGTGAGTCTAAGACAAATGAATTCAAAGACTAATAGAAAATTACATCTAGACACTGATGTGATTCCAGAA
Organism: Lagopus leucura; assembly: GCF_019238085.1. Lineage (NCBI taxonomy): Eukaryota > Metazoa > Chordata > Aves > Galliformes > Phasianidae > Lagopus > Lagopus leucura. The sequence goes on along the minus strand of NW_024962335.1, from coordinate 28,563,784 downwards.
TGTAATCCACGCTTTTTTTTTTCCTGTTAAGCTCCATTCCTATATCAAATAGATTGATCTGTTAAAATGTGGACATACCAGAGGCAATTTTGTTCCAGAGATGCTGTAAGGCCAGTAATTGCCCAGTGTACTGGTTGCAATGCTTGTAAAACATGTAACATTCTGAAACTTTTTGACTTTTTGCCTCTTTAACAGAACATTCACTGAAAGTAACGTAATGATCAGAAAGATGAGGGAAAGAGGAAGCTACCTACACTGCTTTGTGAAAAGAAAATATATGAAAAAAAAAAAAATTAAAAAAGAAGCAAACTAAACATGTTTTTTGTATTTGCTATTGCTGTCAACATAATCCACAGTGGGTTTATGCGATGAATTGGCAAGTGGAGGGAAACAGAGTCAGTAAAGAAAGAAGGAAAAAAAAAACTTTGGTTTTCCTTTTTTTTCCCTCTACTTACTGCAAAAAAACTTTACTCCACACGATGACTGCCTGAATCTGTTTAAATCATTGAAGAGATCTACTTTCACCACCACATTAATCTCCCCACGTATACCTATCAAAAAGAAAACATGAAATGGTGTTAAAAAACAATACAGAACTAGCCATTCTGTAATCTAATACAATCCTAACAGAACTGCCTGCTTCAACTGGCTGCTAATGTGTCAGTTCTAGCTTGGGCCAGAGGAGCAGGATGGCATCTCCTTGCCTTCAAGTGTGCCACAGAGATGCCCTCTCACAGGAAGCTGCTAGTTCTGCCCGGCCTTTGAGGCTGAAGCTAGACAAGCAACAATCATTAATGCCTGCTGCAACAAACAGGACTTTAGAAGGGTGGTACTGGGAAAAGAGAAGCCATCAGCCGCCTGCTATTGCAGTGGGCCCAGCTGCAGGGAGCAAGGGCTGCTTGCTGCTTTGAGCTGCTATCATCGGTGCTGGCAAGGCAAGAAATCAAGTAGTAAATTCCATGATATTGTCCTAGGACACACTCAGCACAAAAAGGCAGGATTACTTTGGATTATAGATACCGCAAAACTAGTCCCGCTCACATCAAGTTTTTTTGTGGTGTTTAGAGCATTTTACATTTTCTCCCTCAAATAATAGCAAGATTATGGTAAAGCTGAAATCAATACAATGAGAAAAGTTACAGCTCTTCTGAGAACCAGAAAGCAGGTAATGTAAAATATTTTCTGAACAAATATATAAAATAAGGTACTACAGATTAGGTAAAGCTTAATCTTTTGGCTACAACTAAATCTTATTAATAGGACTGGATTTCTTCAGAATGTAGCTGTTCCTTTTCGGATTTTTCTGCTCCTATTTTGAACTTACTCCTTTTCCTGCACCTACTATCTAAATCCTCTCACATCATGTTATTATGGATTCTGACACATTGAGGGCTAAACTTCTTGGTGAATCTGATCTCTAGTGACTTCAGAAGCCTTTAGGACAGAAATATCCAACTAAGAAAAATCATCAGATTCACAGACTGACAGACATTATTGCTGTAAAGTCACCTACAGTTATCTTCCCAAATGCCAATAGAAAGAAGCCTACATTTACTGTAGCAGGAAGTACATCAAACCAGCACATTTTCACACATAATCATACTAGGAAGCAAGAAAAAAAATTAAATAAATATAGATAAATGTCAATTTTCTTTTAAGAAAGCATTAATTAATGTTTGCCAAGCATTGAGATAATTAAAATCTACTGCTACAAGCATGAAATTTATTTTTGTTTTATCTAAGTAGAAGAAAGAACTGTGAAAAACCAACAGAACTAGAAAATACAGGGAAGTCTAATTCTCCAACATACAAGTTGCACACATTTTAAGTCAAGAGTTCAAAAGAAAGCATCCAATAAGAAAATGGGAGTAGAATTAAAAAAAAAAAAAATGCAATATTCTGTAAGACACTTTTTCGCTGTAACTGTTAAAAATGCAGCAAGAAAAAAAATTATCATTAGTTATGATGACCATCCAATAAATAATACTAATGCTTTTCCGCCAATTAAATACAATTAGGTTTTAAAATAGTTAAGTCATTTTAATTCCCACTGTATAATAAACTATGACAGTACTAATACCCACACAGATGCTCTGCAGTAAGGTATTCAAGAAGACAACTTGCTGTACATGGACCTTAATTTTCTGGGATTGATGCTCTGCCTCTTTAAAATCTAAGGCACAAGTATCATTAACTTCATTTTCTCATACCCTCAAGATACTCTGAAGAACTCTGTCTAGGACTGCTGGCAGGGAAATGGAGTTTCACCCTGCATTTTATGTTTGTCATATCCTGCCCCATCATCTCAAATGAAGCTTATCCAACACCCCAGGAAGGCACATCGTAAGTAACTTCAGCAAAAATACATTCATTTAGTAAACACAAAGTAATAAGTATGTTTTAGGGTTGTTTTTTTTTAACTGATTTTTCCAGTAACTATTTCCACCAACTATTTTAAATAGTATGAGAAGATGTTTTCCACTTGTCACAAATTTTATGAAAGGCATTCTGCCAAGCCTTAAGATTCTGGCACAGTAGTTGAGACTTTCTTATGTTGGAAACATTAGACATCTTTCATATATGATCATTATTGCTATTAAACATGAAAAGTCCCAGAAGTATTTTGTCACTGATTTTAGATGGCATTCTTAACTTACTGAAGAGCTGATAAAAGCACCAAAATTGGAGCTTTCCAGCTCCTGAGGCTAAAATTATTACACATTTCTGAGGACTGCTTACAGAAAGCAACAATGCAAAACAACAAAATTAGCAAACCTTACCATGGATGGTATCATAAATTGGAAACCATCCTGAAATAACTGTAGCTGCTTCACTATAGAGCAAGGGATCGATATCAATGTATACTTTGCCAATAGCATCATTAGCGCTGTAGGTATCATGATCAAGAACTGTGATCTGGAGAGGCTCATCTTGTAGCTCTTCATCGTCTACCTAGAAATAAATATTGACATGGAATTTGAATACTTAAAAAAAAAAAAAGCAGGGGAACACTGCTGGAAAAACAAGCACAGTAAGAGGTGAGTCAGTTATGTACAGAGACATGACACATAAATCTAATTTCTACTTCCTGGATCTAAACAACACATTATTTTTACTTTGACCTTCATCAAATGCTGAAAACCTGAAACAAGAGTTATCACTGGGAGAAGTACAGAAAAAAAAGATTACACTGATTGCATAGTTTAAAATTCCACATTATTTTAAGCCACAGTATTTACCCATCTCCATAATATATATATTTTTCATAATAAAATGTGAAAACTTAACGTAAAGAGTCTCAGAGGACTGTGACACCCTGAAGTTATGCTCTCCCATTTCAACACTGATCGGAGGCTTAGAAAGAATACAAGATACTTTATACAACTCACAGCAAAAATTACCTAATTTCAGACATGCACTTTCCTAAATGAATGCAATAATCCATCTTCAGACACACTGGCTATTTTTTTTTTTTTTGGAGATATAAAATTCTCCTACTTTTTGTGCTGAACACCACAAAGCAAGGACCAGTCCTGCTAAACCTAATAGGAAGACTGGTGTAAGCGTTTGCAGAATTTCAACACAGTGTTGCTAGAAGGTCAAACTACACACACACTCTTACGATCTCTTAAGCAGTTGGTGTTTTTCCACTCCTTGAAATGTGGAATTCTGATTCTTATTTTTTTTCCAATGTTATTGTTTGGCTCTTTCCTTTCCCAAATCCATTTTTCCATGCAGAAAGAGAGAATTTTAAGACTTCCGTTATTGTCAAAAAAAGCTCTTTCTGAACTAGAGAGTTAACTCTCCATACAGTTCAGCTAATTTCTTCTACCTCCTAAAAGAAAAAAAAGACCCAAGGAACTGAAAAAAATTAAGAAAAAAAAAAAAAAAAAGAACTAAGAGAACGGAGTGAACTTCAACATCGTAGTTCTGCTTTCTTAATAAACACGGACTGCAATTATGAGCTGTACTTCTACAAGGATTTCACATCAATAAGTTGCCTAAGCTTACTGATTCATACCTGCTCTAACATCACTCTACTCCACGTACACCTATTTGCCAACATGTTTATACTGAGATATTATCTTAGAACACTATAAACAAATCAGTACTACGCATCCAAATATTGTAGCAAGTAATTAATTCTACACACCATTACACAATTTATTTTTTTTAAGTGTAACAAAAAGGCAGTAACAAAAAATAAATATGTAAGCAGTAGTTCAGGGCACAATATCAAAGGACACCTACAGTACTACTGTATTCAGTCCATCAAAATGAACTAATCAGATCCTTGAAAGGAACAAGCAATTATGGGAGAACGCCAAGTGTCCTCATTATTACATAAGGAAACGCGAAAGAAAGCATCAGGCAACTGCTGTGCAAACACTTCATTTTTTAATTTTCTTACATAAATCCTGTTTCCTTTGTCGAGTACATCACTTCCTCTAGCCAAAGTAACAGTTCAAATAGCAGCTAACCTTACTCAACTCAAAATTACTCTTAAAAAATAAAAAAGAAAAAGAAAAAAGAAAAAAGAAAGGAAAACGAGCAAAGCCACACTGATACCTGAAGGCCTACTGGATAAAGCTTTTACCTCTGCCGTAACACTTGAGTTGCATCCCATGTGCCAAGTTTTTCTCTTTATAAAGAATCTTAAAAAAAAAAAGCCAATGAGATACCATTGGCAAATACAGTTTGACCATAAATAGATTTACCGAATGGCTTCATATGTATTTAAACAGAATTACTTTCACTACCCAAAACATTTTTCTGCCTAAAGTGGTATTATTTCATCAAAGGCATCCATGCAGACACAGGTAAACTCTCAGAAAATACTTACTTCAAATTTAAACCATTCAGAATTCCACTGAGGATTGAGTGACTTTGGATATACATCTGTCTTAAACGTTGTATTTCCAAATTTTACCTAAGAATACAAACAATCATTAAAAATAAACATTAACGAATAAATTTAGAAAGTGAGTTACTCATCAAATCTTTACTTGAAAATAATTTCAAATATGTATTTTAATAATATCAATACATTCTTTTCAAGGAGAGTTACTTTGTAAACCGATGTAATTCTATCAGTATGTAATGTTACATTATCACCAATATGCGGAACGGACCTCTCCCATCATTTATTTTTCCTCTCCATCACTTTAGTGTTAAAATATCACTTTGTATTACTCGTGGTCACTCAGTACACCATCTCAGCAATTTGATTATTCTATATAAACATTTATATTTTATGTTCTATTACCATTCTCTCTAGGATTCATTTATCATTTTACTGACAAGCTATAAATGAGATACAGAATTAAAATGGTAGAATTAGTGAACTTATTTCTTAAAACACACTGTATTGACCTGCTGTTTTACTATGCCAAACACACATCCCTGAATTCACAGCAGCAAGGACAAGCACCTTCACAGTTTCTAGTCCTCCCCTGTTACAGAAAATTCCAGAAGGCAAATCAGCAACAAGGACAGCGCGAACTATCTATCTATATATCCCTTCTGATCTTCTGTTAATGAAGATTAAATATTCTACATATTTCTATTGATCAAGGCTAATAAGCAGTTAAAGGTGTGCATCTCAGGAATCTCTACTTGGCCTCTGCAGGATTCTATTTCAGGACCATGTCACAAACAGAATTTCTGTGCTGGTCTATGCACCAAGAAGCCATGCTGCATAATCCAAGAGGCTTCACTTTACTGTAGCTTTCATTCCAAACCCCTACACACCCTTGGAGTTCTGTGAATGGTACCTCTCAAAATACTCAGTATTTCAGCTCCTACCACATATCTGATGGTACCTACAAGTACAGGAAATTACGGTTGTGAATTCTTTCTTAAGGAAGTCTTGTGCGCTGATTTTAAAAACATACTGCAAACAAAGGCAGCTACAGATTTTGAATATAATTTGGTTTTTGAAAGTCTAAATAGATCCTGGAAATTCAATTTAGGCTCAGATTTCAAATGCTATCTTGCATTTAAAACACTTCAACACTTTTTTAAGGATGTCTTAATTCTTAACACTATTACTGTTTTACACAGGTGCGCAACCTAATTCTAAAGAGGTTCTGTACTTGCTTATGTACAGCCTGTTAATTTGAACAACTTCAAGGACTGCAAAACTGACCTACAAGTTCCCACTGATCTCTGTATACATCACCACACCTCAAGCAACAGAACTCTGTACAATTCTATTCAGGATCTGGACTTGATTCAAGAACAGTAATGCTTTTGGAAAACATCCTATTTTGAAAGTAAGCTTTGAAATTAAAAGTCGGAGTGGAAAGCACAAGGCAGAGCACTGTTAGTATAAAAAAAAAATAACCTAGCTATCAAAATGTGGATTCAGACTAAGAGCATAAAGACAACAGCACACCTATCTGGATGGTGTATTCATCACACAAAGCACTACAATAGTGATAATTATACTGGTGTAGCAGAGCTACTTTATGCAGAAGCTGCCAACACACAACAGCACAGAGCTCCACCCAGCCTAATTTTACATGCTATCTTACGAGTAAATGAGCTCCCTGTGAGCCTCAGGCAGCACTAAGGATACTCAGCCAGTATTCCAGCCAGATCATTAAAGCTAGGAGAGGTAATCTCCTGCACTGCTGTCCATTGTACAAATTTAGCAGCACAGCTGCAGAAGAAGCTGTGCTAATTTGTTCCAGACCACACGTGCTGGCTAAATCCACATTATACATAACCTCAAACAAGTAACCACTTCGAAGCCTTTCATCATTTTCTTTTCTAGTTCTAGATTTATATTACAATATATAAGAAAGAAATTAAATGCTAGCAATCAATTAGCACTTCAATATGCTTTCCACTTGTCAGTTTTATTTAAATGAAAAGGTTTTGTAAAGGCTTTCAGCAACCTTATGCCAAAAAACAAAATGACACTTTTAAGCTCATTTTGACACGTTCTGCCCGCAGCTGTAACTGCTCCTCGTGTGAAAAGGGTACTTCCCACGCAGAACTTGTTTTCCAAGTACTGGCCCTAAAAGCAAGGCCTCATCTACGAATTTCCTCAGCCTTATTTGTGCCAAGACATTCTTGAAGCTGAGCGTTACTTAACACAGCTAACCAAACCAAATGCTGAAAATACTGCCCTTTTTTCTTTTGTTGAGCTAACATTTAGCCAGGTGTGTTTCTACATATGCCTTGCTACAAAGCTGCTCACACTGCAGGTAGGGATGGTAGAGAAAGAAGGTGCAGGGTTGGGAACAAGTGACCAACAGGAGAGGAGAGGGCTGCTTTTTCCCAAGGCAGCATAGAAGCGGCCAACTGACAGCAGGGCTGTACTTCCTACTCTGTTTCTTGTCTTCCTACACAAGAAGTGTTGTAGTCTGCCTACTAATCAAATTTAAAACCACAAGTGAATCTGTAAGACGAACTTACTGGTGAGATTTCAGTTTTTCAACATGTACAGTTCCTGAATGACATTTTTCCTATTAGAATCCCATTACTGTGCCAACCTTCAATGACTATTTATAGTACAGGCACACACTTGTGTAGGATTCCATTTCTGAACAACTCTTTTCCTGAAGTTATGACTTTTCAAACTGTGGAATGCTACTGAAATTGTTCTAGAGCTATTTGTGATGGATACAGAGCCGCTGAGCAAAAGGTCCTCATCAGCTCATTTTTCAATCCCCTCCTAAGAACTCTTTAAACTAGAAGAGAGAAGGATTTAGGTTGGATGTTAGGAAGAAATTCTTTACCCAGAGGGTGGTGAGGCACTCGCACTGCTGCCCACAGAAGCTATGGGTGCCCCATCTCTTTCACAGCCAGGTTGGATAGGGCTCTGGGCAGCCTAAGCTGGTGGGTGGCAGCCCTGCCCACAGCATAGGGTTGGAACTGGAGGGGCTTCAAGGCCCCTTCCACCCAACCTGTTCTGTAATTCTATGAAGAACCAGCATGGGTCTGTTAGCTATGACAGTAAAAAAATGTTTGCACTTGATAGTTTTGGTGTAATTCAAGCATATAAACTATATTAAGTATGTCCTCAATAAAAATTCCGTTTGAAAATGCTAGCTTTTCACACACTTTTAATTGAAAATATACATAAGAGCCTTAAAAGAGGACCTGTACAGTCACTCTCCACTTCCTATATTCGGAGATATAAGTGACCTAAAAACACTTCCGAAGACAGCTTCGTTCTGTTACAACGCATCTACTGAATCCCGGAACGGATTCCATTGGGCTGGCGTATAACGAGCCACTCATTAACAACCTTCAGCCCAAGGCTGAAAAGAGCAGGTGAAAGGACACTCGGGCTGCCCAGGGCTGTCAACTAACAATCACTCCCGAGCGTATCCCAGAAGCCGCTCTACAGACACCACAGCCGACACGGCTGTCCGCGCCGTTCCCGCGGGCGTTGCGGAACGCGGCCCAACGCCGCAGCACGGGGGCCGCGCTCGGAGCCCGCCCGCCCCGCCGAGGGCAGCGCTCCGCCGCACGCCGCGGGGCGGCACCGCCCAGCCAGCAGGGGGCGCCCCGCGGGGCGGCGGCCCGGGGCAGCGCGGCGGGGGCGCAGGTGCCTCTGCACCGCGGGGCCGGCGGCAGGTGCGGGCCCGAGACGGGGGCAGCCCACCCGCCCCTGGTCCCGGGTCCCGGCGTCCTTCCTCTCCCGCAAACCTCCACAAAGGCGTCGGTCAAGTCGCTAGCGCGATCCATCACCGGCAAATGGCGCCCCGCCACGATTTTGACCTTCAGTTTCCCCGGCATCTTCCTCCTCCGCCTCCCGCCGGCTGCAGGGAGAAAACAACCGCGCGCGTCCCATGGAACGGCACGGCCGAGCCGTGGGGGCGGGCGGAACGGCCGCGCATGCGTCACACCGAGCAACGGTCTCTCGCCGCCCGCCCATGCCCGGCGCCGACGCCCGCACCCGGCGCCGCAACGGCCGCGGGCACGCGCGCGGTGACGTGCCCAGCAGGAAGGGGACGGGCGCTACGCGCACGCGTACACAGCGAGGCGTGAGGGAGGAAAGGGGCGCGCGGCTGCCCCCCTTCGGGCCTTGGGGTGCTCCGCCGTCAAGATGGCGTCGTCGGCATGGAGGTCGCGCTGCAGTGCCGGCGCTGACTCCTCGATGGGTTCCGCGCTAGCGATGGACAGGCGGGGTGCGCGAGCGCCGAGTCATCGATGGCCGAGGTTGCCGCTGGCCTCGCCGGGGCCCGTGTCCAGCTAGGCTGCGGGGCGAGCGGCCTGGGCTTCCCGAAGAAGGATGTGCTGCGGGAGAGGCTGATGGCTCCTGCAGGGGGGGACTGGAGTGTGTGGGTGCGCTGCCTTAAATCAGAAGAAAAACATTTACAGGAATTGAGGGATCATGAATAGATTAAATGGAATTTAGTTATGAGAAATAGGATTTGATATGGTTCATGTGGCCGGGTTTTGACTTCTTGATGCCTGAAAAGCTCTTTGTTTAGGAAATAGCTCGGGGGAAGGTTGGGAGACAAAGCCGCAGGTGTGTCTGTCTGTGGGGGCCTGGGACTGCAGACCTGGGTTGCGCTGGGCCTCGTGGGTCCCCTCCAGCTCAGAGTACTGTGTGGTGTGCAGGGATATAAAGAGCCTTTGTGCTTGGGCTGAGCAGTCCCCAAACGTGGAGCCAAGTGCGAGATCTGGTTGGATTATTCCCCTCTCTTTCTAATCTTACAAAAGACTAAATAATGTTATGATTTAGGCTGTGATACTAGAAGCACAAACCATATGAAAAAGTACAGCAGCTTGCGGCAGAGCAAATTAAGGTGTGGAGCTTTGTTAGGCTATCTGCCCTCCAGCTATATGCTTTTTTGCTTTGTTAGCGTAGATGGCACTTCCCTTCTTCAGCTTATTGTGAAGGTATCTCAGGATCCATTCATACTGCTGCTGGAATTCAGCAAACCTGAGGAAATGATGAGCAGGCTATGCTTTTTTATCCAGCCTTGTTTCAGTGGAATGACTTTCAGGGCAGAACAGCGATAAAGAGCAAAGATCCTGGAAGGGAATCAAAGCTAGAAAATATACCACTAATGGTGTGGCATGGTTTAGACCAGAAGTTTGCTATTTTTAATGAAATATTCTGTTATTACCTATTTAAGTGTTGTTCTCACTCACAAAATGGAGCAATCATGCAGCACATGGACTGGATATTTCTTTTGGATTAGATTGAAGTGAAAAGCACTCACTGGCAGTACACCAAATATATTCCAGCTGTTTAATGGCAGTCAGGCCATTATAGCAAATAGAGTGTAGTGTAAAATCTTCTGAATGGCATGGGATGTGGATGCTGGGTCCTTAGTAGTAAAACCCTAAAAAGAGGCCATTAGTTGTGTACGTTGCTTGTAAGCATAGGCATTCCTGTATTTTAACTTTCCTACTGGTGTAGAAAATCACCAGCAGAGGGTGTGATGACAAAAAATAAAACACAGTTCTCTGTAGCCCTTGGTAGATACAGGATTCCTTGGCCCTCCTTTATTTGTGATGTACACTACATAGTAGCCCAAGATCTAGGGAGTGTGAAGTGAGTTCTTGAATCTAAACAAGTAGGAACAAAGTAAAAACAACCTTTATCATATGTTCTTTTTCTGGCAAAAACACCTTTTTTTTTTTTTTTTTTTTTTCACTAAATAAATTAGAATGCAGCAAATTTTAGGAAACATTGTGTGGTTATTATGACTTTACTACATATTGTGATATGCAGAGTGATTTTTTGAGGTCCTAAAGATTGGGAAAGCTTGACAATTTTTGCTTTAATTTGGAAGAATAATTTTTTAGCCCATTAAGAACATAAAGATTGAAACTGTCCACTACATCATAAGGAAAAGAGCACAAGTTTAGTTTTGTTGTATCTCTTCAGAGATAGGTAGGTGACTCTACAAAACATTTGTGTAAAGCCAGGTTCTTCCTAAATCTGTCTTTAAGCACTGAACAGTGAACAAAATCTCTGGAATTCTTTAATGCTCACCAGAGGTTGAGCAGTTTGACTGACTAATGGACAGTTAATGCAGTGAGTACCTAAGTATACTCCCTTGGTAAATAAAATAGCTACTGTTTGAGACAATTCTTAAACGATTCATGCATTATTCTGTCTGGTGCTTGCTGTAAGTAAACAAGGAAACATTCAAGGGAACATCTTAAAAGAAAGAAACTCATCCAAGCAGGTTCCAGATAAACTGCAGCACTCCTGGCTCCTAAAGGCTTTCCATATCTTCCCAGACAATTCATCTAATTGTTTTTCAATATAAAAAAGTCTAGAGTTCAAACTGAGTGCTTCAAGATGAAATACAAATCTGTTCTTGTCTCATCTACTAAACCTAGCTAACAGATTATCCCTTCAGAAACATTAGAAGACCTTTAGATTGCTTGTAACTGATACATGTGTATTTAGGTAAGCTGTCATGCTATTTAACTGGGGCCAATAGGATTCACAGATTAACTACTACACAGAGAAAGGTTCTAAGTTTAATTTTGAATTTTTGGTTCACATGTGGATTCCCATCTCTTAGATTATGAGAGAGAATGAATATTAGTTCATTTTACTCAGGCAGCATTTTTAAAAGGATGTTTTAAAGATTTGATGCCTACCTGTGTGACCTACTGTAGGGACACTGCTTTACCAGTGGGGTTGGACTTGATGATCTCTAGAGGACCCTTCCAACTCCTGCATTTCCATGATTCTGTAACTTATTTTGAACAAATTAAACACACACACAAAAAAAAAAAAAAAAAAAAGAACTTTTTCTAGTCCTTCTTTCATGTGTCTGAACATTTCTTCTTGACTTCCCCTGAAGACTCTCCGAACAGACCGTGTTTTCTTTAATTATGTTATCTCAGATAGGAGGCAGTGTTTCAGGGAAGCTTTACCAATGTTTCGTAGCAAACATGCCTCTCCTTCTCTGTGAGGTAATGAAATGCAAGGATTGATATGGTACGTACTTCTCTAAGATTTGTGTGAGGACCCATCCTTACAAACGAAGATTTTAGTAATCAAACAAAATACAAAAAAGGAAGAAAAAAACCCACAACTCTTTTGGAGAACCAGTCCAAATCTGTTTCTTAGCTATTTGAAAGGATCAGTCAAAATTGAGTGCATTAAGAAACCTGCTTGTTGTGTTATGTATCATAAGGTTGATGACTTCCTATGCTGGTGTGTACTGGAGACCTGTTTTCTGGTAAATTGGCCTATCAACATGTGTCATGCAAATAGCATTCCAGTTTCCTATGGCCAGCAGGAGTTTACGGAAAGAGAAAGGTAGAAGGGACTGGCAAAAGTTAGGCCGGAGCCCTAGAATGTATAAACTATTTGTGGCATCTGAAAAAGGATTAGATTTCCTGCTGTTCAGGCAAATGTTTGATGTAATGAATATGCTTTAAACCCACAGTATGTCCTTTCTCAGTAAGATGCATGCTTAGACATCCATAGAAAGCTTCAAGATCTATTTTCATCATAAGGGCAATGAAGTTGTGAGGAACTTACTATGTTTTAACATCCACTTTGTCTCCTGCCAAGTTTCTTTCCTTTATACTTAAAAGTGGTGTTTTAGCAGGTCGTGAAGAGTTGTTACAAGTCCTTTTCCAGTTAGGTAACAAGTGTGATATGCTCAAAGAACAGTTATCTCATTTGAGCATGTACTGCCATACAGTCAGTGGCATCATAACCAAATTTCTACAAACCAAGAATGTTGCTAATTAGATGTAAAGACGTCCTGTACAGAAAAGCGAGTGCCATAAAACTAAGGTTTTTGTGTGGGGGAAGCAGGGTGATTTTATAACCTAATTTTTTCTTTTTTTCTTTTTTTTTTTTTTTTGCCTCCCCATATGTTTAAGCACAATAGGATTTTTATTTTCTTCTTAAGTGTTAGCTCAGTATGCGCTTTGATGTCCAACAAAGAGATTTTTCTTGTGATAGGCATACATGTTTAACCCTTAGATTAAAAGCTGATACTCCAAAGAACAATTTTTCCCATACCTTTAGTCTGCTAACTAAACCTACCCTTTTAGGTTAGATTTCAACGTGCTGGTTTATCGACCTTCTTGACATACAGGTTAGGAGGTGTTATCTTAAACTTCCCTCAAGCTGCAACTTGAATTGAGATGTTAAAGGAGGTGTCTTCACCTTTGGAAGGAACACTTTTTATTTATACTGCATTAAGCTGATTTTGAGAAAAATCAGTGAAGAAGTTTTGTTCATTCGCTTCTCCCTTATTGAACCTACAGTGACTTCATTAGGAGTCTGCTTAAAGGTATGTCTGTTTTTGCATGGTAGCATTCACAGAAAGTACTGGCTCTGTTTCTCCTGCAGTTGCTGTGCTGTGTCTGTAACAGGACACTACGGTAATAGTTGTCAACTACTATCCACAGATAAAACTTTGCAGTGCCAGTTTTTATTTGTTGGAAAAATGCCAGTATTTGTCTGTAAAAGTGCATGTTCCAAAGCTATCTGCTGAAATCTACAGGATAGCAGTACAAAAATAGCTTTTTATAATGCCCAGGGTGTGTTGTATCCTGAGTGTGATGTAGATAATAGGTATGTAGATACGCACACACCCACTTGGGAAGGTTGTAATGAGCTCAGTTTTCCTGGCTTCGTCCTTGCTTTGCCTAAAGCAACTTCTCTCAATAATACTTTTTAATCTTGATCTATAGTATGAAAAAATGAGATTATCATAATGAGTTATCTCCCTAATAGAATTAAACTGCCAATGTATACTATTAATTCTATCACATACCTTACTTTTTTCCTGAATCCATTCAAAATAGTTGTCAAGCTAAGGGAATTAATTTGAGCTGACACTGGTGATATATGATAATATTGTCTATTCCTTTGTATTACACAGGGACTGAATGCAGAACTCATTTGGTCTTTCAAAGGTGGCAGTTTCTTGGAGTTGATTTTTTGAAGTTAAAGATTGCCAAGAAATAAAAATACCGTACTATTGAAAGGACAGATAGTTGGATCCAGACAAATGTGCTAATATTATGTGTGAGAAAAAGCTTACCCAATGAAAACTCTTTCCTGTAATTCCTGTGATTTCTAAAATATTATTCCTATTCATAGACCTAGTGAATTGAGTGAAACCTCTGTGTCCTTTGAGGACAAACAGAGCCAAGAATTATTTTCAAGGCTTACATTAAAAGGGTAAACATAAGCTCAATTATGCCTCAGACCAAAAATTGTATTTCTGAGTTGTTTATGTACATTTCTTTCCTGGATATTAAATGAAAGTAGTTCCTTTGGAAGAAAAATCTCAACATTTTATTTTTTTGGAACATGACATCTTTTCATCAGTCCAGTCAAATCAGTAACAATTTCCTGTTGAATTTAGCAGTTTGGGATTTGGTCCGTATCAAGGAGTTTGTAACAACATTAAAATGATTTAACAATGTTAAAATTTTCCATTTCATGCATTTCAAGATTTCATTATTGCTGCGTGAAGCTTTCAATTTCCAGATAGACTTGAAAGAAATTGGATAAAATAAATATTCACTAACATGAGTGTATGCAATTACCTACAGGGAGAATCAAACAACTGGAGCTGATGTCATGTTCTCAGCTAGTAATTGGATATCATTTATCTTTCTTCTACTTCTGTAAGAGAAATAACATTGCTTTGTGCATTTTACGAGCAATGAGTGGCAATGGCATAACTGGGATATCAGTTCACAGAGATTGCAGCAGAACCCTGTGTACACATGCTCTAGGAAAGATATTTAGTTACAAGCAGTACAATAATAACAGCTATTCAAAGTACTTCAAACGTACAAAGCCCTAGTTAATTAGTCAACACCTAGTTAATAATTTAATTAAATGTAATTGTTAGCAGTAGCATTTATATCATTAGAAGATAATTAGTCCTTCGGTGACTTCCTCCTCCTAAAGGCTGAGTCAAATAAATGTTTAACTGCTTGTGATTTGTGTTAGACTTTCACAGTTAATAGAATTGTTAGATTTGCTGATTTTTTCTTGTCTTTAACATTGCTGGTATTCTGTCTTCCTTTTTCCTGTATGAATATAATAGATTTTTTTTGGATGGGACCTGAACAGATAGAATGAAATACTAATGGACAGGTATATTTATGTATTGAAATTGCTGTCAGGATCAAAGTTGATGGTCCTGAAAGATTGGTTAATGCTCATTGTGGCTATGGTCCTTTCAGTAGCTATGGTCCTTGCAGTTTGTCTTGCCAACAACTGCCCAGCAAGAAAGAGTCCACACATCCTCATCAAATCCTCTTGTCTTGGTGAAGGATATTTTAAGGACAGTAACCACTCAGCTATCTGTAGAGTAGTCTTCAAGATCCTTCACAAGATATGCAAGCTATTTCCTGGTGCATTAAAGAGATTAAATTGGATTACAAGTAGAACAATAAATCTTTGTATTCTAAAACTTGGAGTGCATGCAGTTCTTAATAACCATGTGATGATTCTTGTGTTCCATTTGGAATTGACATGATGTTGTGAGCTATTAAATATTAAGGTTTCTAACATATAAACAATAAAAACACAAATTCATGGAACAAACTTGCCAAGTTTTGTTTTCAGCAGCATACAACATTCAGCTTCTTACAAAATTGAAGAATGCAGCCCTGTGCCTACACCATGATGTTGTTAATTTACTGTCAAAACAACTGACAGCAGCTTTCACCTTGTTTATTTTAAAAGAGTTTAATTTTCGTGCCAAGCCAAAGGAGACAGGCAGGCTCCTGATCTGAATTCTCTCTCCCCCATTAGTACATAGGAAGTATAAAAATTAGGCTCCTAATTCAGGCTGGTGGATTTAGAAGCTTAAACTGTAACATCCTTATAATTCACTTTCTACCACCATCCAATTTGCTGTGAAAAGTATGTTCTACTGCTGTAGAAAATGTCGTTCAAGCTCAGCTTCACAAAGTGCTCACGACACATCATGTGAATGAGGAAGAGGGAACTGTGATCACTAAGAGATGAAGTACTTCACAAGCTTGACAGAAAACCTCTCTTCAGGCTCACCGTGATAAAGAATGAACAAACACAATAAACCATCTCCTCTTTATTCAAAGCAGGCACACAACCACAACTAGAAGTTCCAAGTTCATTTTGTCTTTCCTACTGGAAACGGGCACTGCATCTTTTGTGATATGGCAAGAGAATGGTGCTGTTGCTTCAGGAAACAGAGCCGTATGGGCTTAGTGATAAAATCTTATGCTGTCCAGTGCAGAAAAGATTGTTATCTGTGGCTGATGGATTCTTGGAGCAGCCAAGAAGAATGCTCCTAAGAAAGCAATTTTCTGATTTATTTATCAGAATCTTGATTCCTATGTGCATTCCTGCACCCCTCTGGGATGAGAAGGGAGTCTCCCTTCATAGAAAAATCATAGAAGTGCAAGAGTTGCAGGATAACTGAAGTCCCACAAAGCACTCTTTTCAAAAATAAAAATGAAAATCTGATGCAGTCTTAGTGCTCATAACTGTATCATGTGGAGCAGAAAAGAGAGATCAATGGTCTCAGTACAGGCTTGTTGTGTAACTGTGAATTAATCCAACTCATTCTCTTGATTACTAGCCATTGAAGCAAACTCTTCATATCTGTTACTTAGTGCCTGACTTAAGTAAAAACTTGTGTTGAGTAAAACCTGGCTAACTAAAAGTAGGATCCTGATCTCTGTCATCTGCGCTTGTTCTGAGTACCATCTTAATTCATTCTTGACAAGGTTGTGGCCAATGCAGCATTTGACCCTGTTAAAAGCAATTTATGGAGCTTTTGATATATGAATACAGAGTCTTGAAACGCCTTTCAAAGTAGAAAAAAATTCACATTTGTCAAGCTTGTTCTGTACTTTTGCTCCTTTTATGTACAGGAGAATTACGATCATCACATTGGACTGTACTGTTAGCTGAGGAAGGTACTGCTTTGATTTTATTAAGATGATTATAAACAACATAACCTGTGAAATATTGATAATTAAATGTAATGATTTTTATAGAATCATAGATTATAATATCCTGAGCTGGGAGGAACACATAGTGATCATCAAGTCTAGCTCACGGCTCTGCACAGGAGTATGCAAAATCCAGCATGTGTCTGAGGGTGTTGTCCAAACACACTTTAATTCTGACAGATTGAGGGCCCTGAAGAACCTTTTCCGCTCCTGCCCACCCTCTAGTGAAGAATGTTTTCCTAACATGCAGCCTGACCCTCCCCTGACACATCTCCGTGCCATTTGTCTCTTCAATTTTACAACACAACTCAGCACAAAAGGAGACTAACGTCACTGTAAAACTACTGAATATTTTCCAGCGTATGAAAGTTGAATACAGAGCTTACTTAGGCATGCCAGGAGGTAAGGGTAACAACAAGGCAGACAAGGACAGTGGCACCTACCCATCAGTATGAAGTCCCACCGCACCCAAGCAAGAATTGCTGAGTCCATGGGGTGCTGGTCTACACTAACTAGGCAGGTCAAAAGTCGAGACAAGGCAGCAGGGTGGGGTCATGAGGTATGCACTGCAAGGCTGGATGCAGTCAGTTTAGCACTGCTGTCAGGTGAGGGCTAAGGGCCTGAGCCCAAGCCTGGCCCAGCTCCCAGACCATGGGCAGAAGCTGCAGAGACCCCAGGAGTTATTTTCAAGTAATTTCCATCTGTATTAATGCTGGTCTTGAAGACTGGCAGCTAAACTTTGGAAAGGGAGGTGGAAAGGCCTGCAGGGAGAGTTGACCACCCTGGGGAGGAACCTTCATAACCGTCCTCCAGAGTAAGGTTACATGCTGGTGAGTGCAGTTCCATGAAGGCATAGAACATAGAACAGAATCATAGGAATGGCTTAGGTTGGAAGGGAATTGAAAGATCATCTGGTTCCAACCCCCCTGCTGCGGGCAGGGTTGCCAACTACCAGATTAGGCTAAATCTCCCTTCTTTTAATTTAGAACTGTTTCCCTTTGTCCCATTACTATTAGACCATGTAAAAAGTCTGTCTCCTTGTTTATAAGCTCCCTTCAAGCAGTGGAACACCACAGTGAGGTCCTCCCAGAGCTTTCTCTTCCCTAAGATGAACAAACCCAGCACCCACAGCCTTTCCTCCTAAGAGAGGAGCTCCAGCCCTCTGATCATCTTTGTGGTCTCTTTTGAACCAGCTCCAGCAGCTACAGACCTTTGTTGTACTGGGGACCCACGGCCTAGATGCAGTACTCCAGACGGGGCCTCATGAGGGCAGATTGGAGGGGGACAATCACCTTCCTTGCCATCCTGGCCACCCCTCTTTGCAGCCTTCAGGCTGCAAGCACAATGCTGGCTCATGTAGAGCTTTTCGTTCACCAGAACCCCCTAGTCGTTCTTTGCAGGACTGCTCTCAAAAGAGTTCTCCCAGTCTGTACACATACTTGGGATTGCCACAGTCCAAGTGCAACTTGCACTTGGCCTTGTTGAACCTCATTTGGTTCACATGGGCCTATTTCTCAAGCTTGTCCAGGTCTCTGAATGGCATCCCTTCCTTCTGGTATATCACCTGCACTCAGCTTGATGTTGTCCACAAACTTGCTGAACGTGCATTCTATACCACTGTCACTGACAAAGACATTAAAGAGCAGCAGTCTGAACACTCATGACTGGCATCCACCCGGACTTAGAGCCACTGACCACAACACTCTGGCTGTGACCATCCAATCAATTCTTTATCCACTGAATAGTCCACCCTTCAAATCTGTCTTCTTCCAATTTAAAGATAAGAATGCGGTGCGGGACCATGACATAAGCCTTGCAGAAATCCAGGTCAATGACTTGAAGAGTCTCTTGCAAAACATAGCTGTGATCTATATGAAGATGAGGCCTTGAATTTTTGAAGGCCTAATTCTAGCGCATTTTCTGAAGGTGAAGAGTTAACTGCTATCACCTTTGCATCATATTTTATCTGTGGCCTTCCTTTCCAGTGATTTTCCACTTATGTCTGAGATTATCTCAATGTACTATGTAACTTTCAGTGCTTTAAGTCAACAGATAAATCGTTGAGGCCATCACTTCATGTCGGAAGATTGTTTTGAAATTAAGACAGAACTAATGTTGTTTTATCCTTGCTATTGTTTGGATGTGTGGAGAAGGAGATGATAGCACTGATTTTCAACTTTAAAAAAGCACAATCTGTCTCAGATAGTATTTGAAACGTTTTTCTTCCGCAGGTAGTGCTTTTTTTTTTTTTTTTTTTTTTTAATACATTGCTGAGATAAGGCAATGCAGAAACTATCGCAGCAGATTAGTTACACCACAGATCACATATTACAGCCCTGATATGGTGTTTGAAGTCAATGTGGTTAGAATACTTGTAGTCTGAAAGCACAGACAGTGGCCTGGAGTGAAGCTGTTGGAAGTATGCTGCTTGTTCTCCACAGGTGGTAATCCTGATGCATACATCATTAAGTGTTTGAGATGCACACATGCTGTGTGTTGTACTCCAATATTCACTTGAGCCACATAGTGTTCATGAGTTCATAGCTTGGTGTCTTGAACTTGTGGATGAGAACTGAAATGCTGAGGCAAAACTGAATGAAAAGTGATGCTGTTAAGCTGAGGAAACTACTTGAAATGTGTGCAAAGGATCTTGACTCCGTGTGAGATTTTAGATACTAACCCATACTTTGCAATTCACTTGGCATGAAGCTTTTGAATATTTGGCAACTGTTAGATAAGTATACAAAACCATGCTTATGGACCTCTTTTGTCATGCAGCAAAGGTGTACCAGATCTGTCTTTCAGATGCACCCTTTGCAGCTATTAGCTCTTCCAGCATCAGACTGAGGCTTTAATCTCAGAGCTTGCTATTACGAAAGTTTTTTTTTAAAATCTGTGATATTGAATGGCTCCTAGAAGAAAAGGATCCTTTAGCTCATAAGCCAGATATACCTCACAGTTTCATTTTCTATTCTTGGTAGCTATATGCATTTTTTTTTCAGGGAGTCATATAAAAGAACTTTGGTATGAGATAAAATGCAGTCCTCCCTCCCAGCTGTCCTAACCTGAGATAGATACATAGTGATGAACTGAATTAGGTAGTTGAACTTTGTGCAGTTGAAAAGTAAGCTGGAAAAAGGATAATGCTATTTTAGCCATCTCAGATGACCACATGCTCAGATGTGCAGAAGTACTAAAACCTCATAACTAGTACTGGACTGGGCCTAGAATGGGTTATGCTTCTGCACATCTTTTCTCACTCCAAACTGCCATGACTCCAAATAGCATGACACAGAATTCTAAGTACAGCTAAGAAGCTGTTGTTTTCCAATTCTCACTCTGATCAGAATAAACCAGTAGGAAAATGCCTGGAATTTCTTAGAAATAATAATATGCTAACCTATATTTAAAACAAAGAGCAAACAAACAAAAACACACAGAATCACCGGTTTTGATCTAAGTGTCTAACACAACAGATATCAAGCTTTTTGTGATTTAACTGCGTCTGGGTATAAAGGTTTCTTCGGCTGTTTTCAGATGTTATGTAGCTAGTTAACTTGTAGGTTAAGTCTTTGTTTTATTATTATTCTTTTTTCCTGCTGGTTAAAGAAGTTCCAGTTAAATATGTGTATAGAATACACTGAAGCTTTGAAAAGCAACCACTGTAAAACATTCTTCTTGCTTAGCTTCAGGAGAGGAAAAATAAATCAGATACTTCATCTTAATAGTAAAGTCAAGCATAGCCTTAACTTCAAGACATTTCTTGTCCCCATTACTCATATTTGAAGGCTGTTTCAGAGCATCAATACATAGTCAGAAATTTCTACCTGGAACACCAGTAGCAGCTTATATCTATTTTGTGCACACTAACATTGTCTTTTATCTTAAATAGGTATTCTTAGGGGTAAAAATCTTCCACCCCAATACTTTTGTAGAGTGTGACTCCACCCATGTACGGACTTTATTGTACTGGATGGAACTTGCTAAGTTCCAGACTCCTCTTACAAGGGAGTAGGGGTCTCCATTTACCTTGTCACGTTTTTATTCCTTATCCATACTTGTTTTGGTTTTTAACATGGAATCAGCACTGTACATGGTCTTTCTGATGAGGTCTCAACAGAAACGAAAAGCTAGTATGTGTGTTCTATCCATGCAGCATCAGTTGATACACAGCTATGCTTGTCTATGGAAAAACAAAACAAAACAAAAACAAACCACAAAAAAAAACAAAAACAAACCAAAAAAAAACACCAACCTCTGAAAGTTATGCAGAACTCTCTATGGACCTGGATTTCCTCAGCAGCCCTTGAAGACTCATTAGGGGAGAAGAAAGGCTCCACGGCAGCACTCCCTCTTTCTGTCAGATCTCTGTGCTGATGTGCAAGAGGATGTGTCCTGAATGTTCAATGTAAAAGTGGTGTAGAATTCTTACAATGCACCATACTAAAACAATCAAAGCATACTAGAACCAGATTTTATTTAGGACTATGTGAATGCTTGGATACAATCACTACATGTTTCTACATACATTTTAATATAAACATGATTCTCTCAGTTATGAGTCCTCTTGTGTGTTTGTAGAACACCAAAACTAATCTGATGCCTCATGGTATGGGCAATCCACTCTCCTGCACTCAATTCTATGCAAGAATCAGAGAATTTTAAAATAAAAAAAAAGGTGAACATATTTCTAATAATCCATTAAAAAATATGCAGTGCTCTACATACTAAGATTTGCAAAATGCCTTCCTGACTTCTGGCAATTTAGTTTATACCCAACAAGAGTAAGATTTAATTACTCTTATCTTTATTGTCCTTAAATTAGCATGTGCAGTAACTGCAGATACTATTATCAGTCATAAAATTAGTCAGCCACAACATTTAGGTAAAGCGCCCAAAGCACTGTTTTCCATACTCCTATGACAGTTAAGAATGCTTTTCTTTTATTTATTCTAAATTCTTTTGACCTAAGTTTTATTGGAGTAAATTCCATGCTTTCCTGATAAGGGACATAAAAGTTGTGATTAGTTTTTCAAACATAGCCTATGGAAACATTTTATCTTGTTTTTGAACTGTTTGTACTGATTTTATTCACTTTGTGTCCACACAGAAACATCTTTTGCTCACGTAAAACTGTAATTAACTTCAGGGTTTTGTCAAATTAGGTCAATGTCATACGAATTGCCTCTCCACAGCTACAGCCATGGCTGTCTCAGCTACTTCTTGAACTTTGAGTCTAAACCTCTCCACTATGCAGCTTTCTTATATTTCTTTTCTTTTTTTCTTCTTAAAACTGCTCCCTGATACAGTATTGAACACACCCACCTCCAAACAAAACAAAACAAAACAAAACAAAACCAAACCCAACAAACCACACAACTTAGTCACTACACATTATTTTCTAACCTTTTTCTGCAGCTTTCAGTAAATACATCAAAAGTGTGCTTTGTTCTTCTTCTTGTGTTCTGCTCTGTGATCCTTCTGCTACGAAATTCAGATTTTGCCAAACTCCATTGCAAGGTACAACCTTTTAATTATGAGCTTTTCTTTGTAAAAGAAGCCTCGCTCTTTTTATGAAAACATCTAGTGAATTATTACAGTCAGATTCAAACAACAGGCTGAGGAAGGAATGCTGAAAAACACCACAAAGATTTTCTTTCTGCTTTTTTTGGGAGTTTTTTTTTGTTTGTTTTGTTTTGTTTTGTTTTTTTCTCCAAAGGAAAGAAAAGTTGAAATACATCAGAGAAGAGCAGAAACACATAACATTTCTGGAAACAATTAAAGTTTGCTTTATAAAAAAGTAAGCAAAGGAAATGTTATTGTAGGAGAAAATATTTTCTGCCAGATGTTTGGTTTCTGGCACCAGCTCTCATGTACACACAAGATTTAGAAGAACTTTTCCTTAAATACCATGAAAGTTACAGTAGACGAAAGGAAGAAAAACAAAAAAAAAGAAAAAAAAGAAAAAAAAACAAAACATCGTAACTACAAATACGTTGTGACCTCAAATTCATCAAAGTGTTTTAAAGTTAATTGCTTCTAAGTGTTCTGAAAGTTCAGACATTTGGGTTTATTCCACTTTCCTCCTTGCAGGTCCGTGTGTGGTTCTGGCTTTCAGATAGGCTGTGGCGGAGCTGTTCTGGGAACACTTAGGGATCACACAGAGGTTGACCTCGAGCCAATGATTTTGTGCAATTAAATTGAGCGAAGCAAAGCAAGGCAATGATTTACTGAACTGTATCTGACTGCCACAGAAAAGCTGTCTCATGAGTTCTGCTTTTCCACTGCTATGAAGGATGTTGCACACATATCTGAATTCTGAGCAGTTAATCCATGCAATTGCAGGATTGGCCAACCTACCTTGCAATCACTCCTTCAGTATTTCTGCTTGTGTATAGTTGTGTTTTTCTGCAGATTAAAGCTTCCTGTTCCAAAAGACAGTGGGAAACAGTTGTAAAGATAACCAGGGACTTTAACAGTCATGGTAGAATAAGATTTTAGAAATGTTTTTGCAATTTACTCATCATAAAATGGCTGTAAATGGTACATTTGATTAAATGATCAATAACTGCACAGTAAGGCTTCCCACTGTTTCCTTTACAATGTAGATATTTGATGTTGTTTCCAGAAAGATGTTCATAAAGTATAGACAGGAAGATACCTACCAGGAAAATCTATTGGAATGTAAACTATTTCAAGAGAAACTCCCCAGATATCTCTATTTTTTTTTGCATTACAATATTACTTGTAAAATACATTTTGAAAAACCTGCTGAATTGCTGCTTTGCTTATTGCAAGCATTCTTTTAATTCTGGAGATAAAATACACTGTTACAAAACATGAGAAAGATGAGAAAGTGCTTAGTTATTACACAAATGAGAGTTGGATCGGGAAAAAAAACATTCCCCTGAGGAGTATCACCTCCAAAATGCAGGGAAAAAGAAAAAAAGCAACTCAAAATTACGATAATTAACAGAGATCTCTGACGTGCAGTTCTTTAAAACTTAAGGATGTACAGCAGACGGAGACAGGATATCGAATATCAGTAGGCAGAGCAGCGGGAAACTTTTTCCACTGGATAAAAGGGATAAAAAGAAGAAAAACAAGTCTTGGCCTCTCGCTGCTCTAACTGCTGACTAAGCTGCCGACATACCCAAAGCCAAGTGTAATGAATACCAGGGAAAATAATATCTTCTAAACAAAACTAAACTAAACTAAAACCCGCAACTAAGGTAGAAGCTTAAAGTCAACGTAAAAACGTAAATCTCGAGTAACATTGATGCAGGAGATAGGTGGATCACGGAATGGGAGCAGAAGGTTGCAGTTGCAACCTGCCTGTGAAAGATGATCTGCGGTGCTTCAGGCTAACCGCAACATGTGCGGCTTGGGACTGGGAGGACCGGCTGACATAGAAATGCAAAATTCCAGTGTGTAGGGAAGAACCAAAGGCATTGCTCCTCTCCAGCTGTGCTTTGCAGAGAGGGGGGTGAGGCCGGAATGAATATTCGTTCCTTTTCACATGTTAAAAGTTCTTCTAATGGGAAGGAACCAGAAAATTTGTCACATTTTCAAGCGTAAAGACTGCCGAGTCAAACCTGTTGTGCCAGCTAAAATACTTTGAGGCAAGACGGGAAAGAAACAATTCAGGAAAGCTGGTGATCATCAGGAATGTGTTTGTTTATCCAGCAATGAGGTTTCCGGTTCTCTTTCAAGGTGACTTGATGAAACTCAGAATGCCGCTTGTGAAACGCGGTGTTCTCCCAGTAGCAACTTCTGTTATACTTCTCCTTGTTGCTCACCCTCCTGCCTGCTGCTGGTTGTCTGATCTAGCAGGAACCGGCGAGCCGTCCTCCTCTTCAATCCTCTCTGCTGCTGTGATTGAGCTCTGCAGCCCTACAGAGCAGAACATAGACTTCCTGAGAAGCTGGCTGTGTACACTCGGTAAATCTTCTGTAGCTTCATTCCTTACTCTTCCCAGTGCAAACATGTAGCTTTATTGTCTCTAAACTTGAGACTTTATGTTCCAAGCTCTCCCTTACCAAAGACATAACTAAAGCTGACTAACTCGATGATGTGCCATGCGTAGCAGCAGATGCGGACAGGGAAGTTCATTGAAAGGTATTTACAACCTGTGATTAAATATCAGCCCATTCTGAGGTGCTCTTACGTCTACTATTCTTCTTTGGCAAGCCCTCTAACGAATAAAAGCAGTTTGTAAGTTTGTAACAGGCGATACTAAAACCCAAAGATCTTCAGGACACTCAAAAGCATGTTAAGGTGGTGGCCTACAGCCTGTAGTTCCAGAATAAAAATTTGAGTCTGCCTCTGTGAAAGTCGCATTTGCTTTCTTAGGTGCATGAATGCCCTTTGTGGTCCCCTTGGCCAGGGCCTCACCTCCATCAGCCTCTGTGCAGGCCTTGGGTGCCGGGCACTGGATGCCCCCATTGCCCCCAGGCAGCTGCCAGCCCCTGCTGCCCCCCACCAAGCCACAGAGGTGGAATTTGCACCCTCATTGGTGGGGTGAGGGCAGTGAGAGAGCAGAACTGTGAACTTTAATCAAAGTACATGTGACTGTACAGATGTACCAGTACCTGCTCTGCTTCATTTGGCTCCCAGTGAGGTAAATGGTTGTTTTCCTGGTGACTGTGATGGGCCCTGAAATTGGCTGTGCAAAGTTCTTCTCCTTGCACGTAACTGATTTTAACCAGACTCTGCAAATCCCTAATGTGTTGGCATGCAACAAATGAAAACTGCTACAAAATAGAAGACTAAAACGAGAAAGGAATCTGGAAAAAAGCTGAGACAGTGAAAAGCAAACACAAGAAGCAAATGTAGAGATTACAGGAAGAAAAAGAGGAGTTCCGGAGAGGGAAAATTACTATAGCACCACAGACTAATTTTGGGTGTTGATGCTTGTTCCCCAGAAGCAGTGTTTCCAAATCCTTAAACAATCCATTCGAACATACATTTTGTGCTTCCAATCTACTGGAAAAACTTGTGGGGGGATCAACATAAAGGCAAAAGAAGCAAAGTCTGAGGAGGGGATACTAAATTAGATTACAGAATCTGATTTTATTCCAGAGTAATTGGGATTATGCACCACTCAAAAATGAACTCTCCCTTCTACCCACTGGAGAAGTAGTAAAAATAAAAAGAGGTAAATAAAGAGATTTTTAAAAAGGGTACTTCATAGACAGCAAGAAACATTAAAGATTATCCCTCTTTCAGTGAGAAATACATGATTTTTTATTTTTTTTTTTTAATAATCTATTCAGTAATTCCCAAAGTTATAGGATTGAAAGCTATGTTTGGGATTTAAAATCCCAGTGAAATTCTAAAGCCTCTCCTACAGTCATGCAGGGAGGACACTCACAAGGACTGATCACTTCAAACTTAATCCTGTAGGAAATACCCTATAAACTTATGATGGAAGTAAGGCTTAAGAGAAATTAAAGAAAAAGAGAAACACACACACAAAATAAAATTCAAATAAAATATATATTCAGCTTGGAATCCAGTAAACAGGTAACTAGATGTGCAAGCCATTAGAAACCTGAAAGAAAGGTTGTGATGGTGTTACCCCAGAGTCCTATTTGTCCTCCAACTTGATGCAAAGGAGCTGGACAAGAGTGCCAACACAGCACTATTTCTGCATAATTCCTTTGATTCTTTGATCCTTGACTTCTTGAAACTACCAGCAAGAATATCACTAAGAACAATGCCAGTTTATTAATTTCTTCTCTCATTGACACAGAATGACAAAAAACGACAAAAACTTTCTGCTCTTTGCTTTTCTTTTTCTCTCTCTGCATTCTTCTTTTTCCTTGTGTGAGTGTGTCTTTTTATTTCCTTATTACTGATTGTGCCTGAATTGGCAGTCATTTATATTTGATAACTGTCCTCTTGGTCTCTCAAGACAAATCTGTAGACATTTTTTGAAATTGTTTTAATTTACTTCACCTAACTCCCACACATCCTTTTTGTGCTATTATATTGATTTGAGATGAGAGAAAACAATGGCATTTTTTATAGTACCTTAAAAACAAGAATAAGGTATTCCATGCTTCTTTTGTAAGCTAACACAATATTTAAATGCACATTTGTTATTGTCTTGGTTCACAGAGAATTCCTCTGTGCAAAGTTTCAAATTACCAAAATGTCTAACTTTTCCTTTGAGGAGGATGTTTTGTTAGTCCATAAAAAGTTAAAAAAGCTTACATTTCTAAAATACATAAAAGCCATTAAACTCCTTCTTCTATATTGCTTCAGATGAATTTATTCTTGCATGTGAGGCATCATAAATACACCCAAGTAGACTCAGTTTGGATACTTATACAATATCTGTATTTGTTGCCCTTGAGAAAAGCATCATGATATGGTAAACTATTGGGTGTGTGTACAGCCCAAGTTCAGATCAACCAACTTTTAATTACTCTTCAAATTTTAATATACAGATTTTCCTATTAAAATAAACACATAATCCAGCCTTAATTATGATTCTGTGCTCTTTTATCTAACCTATACTTCTTAGTACAGTATGAAGGTTTTCTCTCTTTATATCCACAGAATATGTTTGTATAGTTTACCCCCACATGCACTGAGAAATCACAGAGCCTCTTGCTGAGCAGCTCATTGTGACTTAACTTAAGCAAGTATTTGGCTCTACTGATTTAAGCAGGCTTTGTCTCTTCAAATAACTGGGAACAACTTAAACATATTTCAGTGTTTTGCTTAGTTGAGGCCAGGTTTCCTGCAGGATGTGTGACTGGTAACTATCCACAGTGATTCAGCCTGCAGGTCACAGACTCAGAGCCAAGGAAGAATAGAAGGAAGATGTCTGTGCGCTCATCTGAAGCAGCCTTGGAGGTAACAAAGCCTATTTCCACAGATGCCCAGACTTCCACTAGGAACTGCTAAGGTTTCCAGATGAAACCCTGAAAAACTGAAAGAGGTGGAAACCACTGAACAATTTCAGAAGAACATCTGTTATAGAGATTAGATTATGCTCAGCATAACTCCCGTAATGGAAAAACAAAACAAAACAAAACAGGGCTAAGATAGCCAGGACCTGGGTTATCGTGTATGATGTGCGAGGTGTGTGTCACTAATTGGCAGGCTCCTAGAAAATTAAGTCATAAAACTGTAACAAGCACTGAAAGTTTTACGCTATCAAAATACTCTTTCAAAATATACTTGAAAAAGCTATAATTCATTACTCTGCCAAGCAACTTACACAAGAGAAGAGGTTTTTTTACTATATAAATAACATATTGAGCTGTAACTATCTTAGAGAAATTTATAAACTGTCAAGATTTTTATAAAATGACATAATTCAAGCTAGTGTTCACCAAGATTAAAATGAAATGTTTACAGAATACAATAAGCACATGATAGAACTATCAACTTTGTGTGTTGAGAGTTGATGCTGGTAAATCAATACAGCTGCTAGGACAGTAGGCACTTTAAAAATCAATATAATAAATAAATAAATATGAGTGGACTTACACTTTAACACCCTGTGTGCAGAGATGCACTTCATCTTGACACAAATAATACATGCTGGATAACCACCAGAGATTACATTCTTTAAAGCACTGAAGAAATGATATGATCAAAGGACTGGACTGGAACTCAAAAATTATTTCCAGGCCCACTGAGTGACTGATCTAATGGAAAGTTCAACCTTCTTATGACTCAGTTTTTCCATCTGTAAGATAAGGACAGTATAAGAACAGTGTTTGGAAACTCTTCAATAAGCAAACTATTATCAAAATTAACTATGCCTAGAAATGGTACATTTTTGACCGATAGTCGTGTTTATGCACTGAGTTCTCCTGAAGCAATTATTGAATTATTGGGTTTGAAAAGCAGCCAGGAGAACTGCATCTGGGAAGTTAAAACTGGTTCCAAGCTTGTTATTTCTCTTTAAAACTCCTAAAGAGCTTATAGCGTATGCAGTGCTGACCTAAATGCAAGGTGAAAAATGTAGAAATAAATGAAATGGCACAACCTGGTCTCTGATTAGTAGAAGATGGAAAAAGAGAATGGCAGAAAAATAAGGATCAGCGGCTTAAACAGGCTGTAGGTAGCCAATGCCCAGTCTGGCTGGTGAAGACCAGCTTGGGAGAGAATTAATACATCCTGTTTTTTTCAATTCCATGTTGTATGCATCTATAAGGTCAGCCTTATGATGGCTTTAATTTAATATGATGTGTCTAAAAAAAAAAAAAAAAGCAGATATTAAGGGAAAACACATTATTCAATTAACTTCAAAGTCTTTACTTCATGTAATATCAGGTCTTTCTAAGAACAAGTCTGCAACTGACCTGAAAGCTTTGTAAACTCTAAGGATCCTAATGGAGTTCTTAATAATGAATTGCAGTTTGTAGGGTATAGGTGTCAGGAGGAATAAAGAAAAGTAAAAATATTTTTTTCTAGAAGAAAAAATATACTGTTACTGAAAACTTTTGAGTAAGATTCCCAGTCTTTAGAAAATATTTTATGACATTTAATTTGGACACAGAAAGAATTTGCAGGAAAAAAGATAAAAAGATAAAGATGAGGCAAGGAAACAGGGCTACTACCTGGCTCTAAGTTACATGGAACTGTTTTAAAAGAGGAATGAAAAATACCTCCATGCACTTCGAGGACAAGCAAAAGGGACATACTTTCATATCATGAACTTCAAGTTCTGCTTCCTTAATTCTCAAACAATCTAAACACCATGATGGCTTCAGCTTCTCCCCTTATGTTTAAAATACATTCACAGCCAATTTCTGGAGATTTAGTCAGATTCTGGCAAATTAGCAAAGCTTCTTGGAGTCAACAACTGAAAGTAATATGGCTTCTGGCAGGAGTAAGTATTGTGTTCTGCATTAGTGTGATTGAATCTCTGTTTAGACCAGGTCATGCGGAAGATGGAGCATTCAACTTTCGACATTTTATTTTAACAAAAATGTCACTTTGCCCTTATTCCGCAAGCAAGCCTTAGTTTATCATCTACTTTACTGCGTGAGCAGAAACAGAGCACACTGCATATCACATCTGATCCAGCAGAGTGATATAATACTACTATGCTAGTTATCAGTACTAGCGCTAATTTATATGACTAAATAATGTATAAATGATGAAATCTGTAAATGTGTTTAAAGAAATATGTATTTTTTAATAATAAATAGAGTTTAAACTTTTGGTGTTCAAAGAATAAAAGTGCAGGGGACTAATAGAAAAAAATGGGTAAGGCAGTATATATAAAAAGATAGATGCAAAATCACAGGAACGAGTATTACAGTACATGGAATAGCTTTTTTTAGGGAACAGGTTTAAATAAAGGCAAGCCTTTTCTTGATAGAAAAAAGGCTATTAATGCAGAATAACATTTATACTAGTAACATCAATTCATAAACATATTTTCATCTGAAATCAAACAGAAAGAAATTTTGCTTCCTGAACTCCTGCAAAAACAGATTCCTGTCTCTAGAGATTTTAAACATTACAGGAAGGTCTGAATGAAAGTCCAAGTAGAAGAGAACACTAAGATTAATGATAACAAGGAGTAAGAAAAAAGAATATTCAAGAAAGGAATTATTTTTAGTTTATTGACTATTTCAAATGTTGAATTCTGCTTGAGTGGAGCATCAAACAGGTGAGTGAATGAAGAACCATAGGATAAAGTGACATGTTTGGTAGCAATAATGGGAATAGAAGTGATGGTAAGCTCTCTGCTTAGATTATGCAAAACTCTTCACTGACAAGACAGAAGTTCTTGGTAAAAACAGGACGTCCCCAAGTAGATGTGGCAGTGTTACTGATGCACTGCAGTTCTGGAGAGGAATGTGTATTAAATTAATGAGAACTGAAACTGAAACTAGCCATTTCCCTCACAAACTGGCCATTATTCACCACATGGATCAGCACAGGTTAGAGGCCGACCTGCTGGAAAGGAGCTCTGTAGAGAAGAACCTGAATGTTCTGGTGAGCAACAGGTTGATCATGAATCAGTGGCATGCCCCTGTGGCCAAGAAGGCCAGCGATATATTGAGGTGCATTAAAACAGATGTGGCCAGCAGATCAATTGAAGTGGTCCTTGTCCTCTACTCTGCCCTGGTGAGGCCACATCTGGAGTATTGCATCCATGTTCTTTACTCCTTTGTTGAAAAAAAAAAACACCAGAGATCTTCTAGGTCCAGAAGAGGGCCACAAAGATGATTAAGGGCTTGAAGCATCTCCCTTCTGAGAAAAGGCTGAGACTCCTGAGACTGTTCAGCCTGGAGGCTGAGAGGGGATCTCATCACTGCTTATAAATATCTAAATTGTGGGAGTCAAATGAATGGGGCCAGGCAGTGGTGGGGTGCAGTGATAGAACAGGGGGCAATGGGCACAAACTGTAACACAGGAAGTTCCATAGAGACACAAAGAAGAAATTCTTTATCGTGAGGGTGACAGCACAGGAACATGTGTCCAGAGAGGTTGTGGAGTCTCCTCTGGAGATACTCAAGACCCATGTGGACACTTTCATGTATGGCCTGCCGTAGGAAGCCTGCTTTAGCAGGGGGTTGGTCTCCATGATCTTCTGTAGAGGATCCTTCCAACCCTTATGATTCCGTATTTCTGTTGTTCATCTTTCTTAGGCTGAGTGAATAAACTTGCTTTATGATTGAGGAACTTCTTGAGTTTCCAGTGCTGCCTACATAGAAAGATCTTGGAACATGATCTTGGAAAATGAACATGATCATAGAAAGATCTTGGAACAAGCTACAGCAGGGGAGATTCAGGCTGGACATGAGGAAGTATTACTTTTCAGAAAGGGTGGTCAGGCACTGGAATGGACTGCCCAGGGAGGTGGTGGAATCACCGACCCTGGGGGTGTTCAAGGAAAGGCTGGATGTTGTGTTGAGGGACATGGTTTAGTAGGAGCTATTGGGAATAGGTGAACGGTTAGACTGGGTGATCTTTTAGGTCTTTTCCAACCTTGGTGATTCTATGATGACAGGTGCAGGTACTTGTGTGAATATTATGGGTAAATTATGGGTAATACAGAAGCGTTTATTTATTAAAATAGAATCACTGGGATTTTATTTTATTGGTAACATGCTGTGTTTAGGAATAGCCTGGGCTTTTATTTCGTCTGAAGTCTAGACCTCAAACTGCCTCCTAAAAGCTTGAGAGTGGCACTGTTTCCACGATAAAAGAAGGAAAAGACCACGAGCGTTTTGTACCGCTTGTGGGAAGGGCGATCCGCATGGAGACGTTTGAACAGGGCAGACGCATAGCGCGGTACTTTCTCAGCGCCCACGGGGATACAAACGACACCGCGAACAACCGGCTGAAACCGCAGTAAGTGGAGCAAGGCGGTGAGCAGGTAAACACCCGCAGGGAAAAACGAACGGGGTGTGTGTGTGTGGGGGGGAAGCCTTACGAAGGCCAGCACAGAAATTACAGGCTACAAATTAACCGCGGTGGGTAATTCGGAGCCCGATTGCGATCAGCTGCTCGACCGGCTGCGGGCTGCCCCGCGCCTCGGCCGCATTCCTTCGCGCCTGGCTCGGCCGGGGCCGCCTTCCCGCCAAGAGCCGCCCATCGGCGCTGCCCCGCGGGCCGGCGGGGAGCAGAGCGGGCGGTCAGCCTCAGGCAGGCAGGTAAGGAGCGGAGGAGGGGAGGGCGCCACAGGCCCCGCCCGCTCGCTCTCCCAAGCTGCTCCGCGCCGCAGCCGGGGGAGGTGGAGCCGCTTTATCGAGAGCCCAAGTGGAAATTTCCCCCTCAGTTGCCGGCTCCACCGCGGAGGAGACATCAGAGCTAGCTGCGCGTCCTTGTCGTTCTCGCCCGCCGCCATGTCTAACTACATCCACGTCCCGCCCGGCTCCCCGGAGGTGCCTAAGCTGGACATCACCGTCAGCGAGCGGGAGGGGCCCGGCTGCCGCCAGGGCGCCCTGCAGCTGCTGCGCCGCCTGCGGCCCCATTGGAGACCCGAGGAGGTGACGCTGCAGGTACGGCAGGCTGGGGCGGGGGGGGGGGGGGGGGGGGCGGGCTGGGGATGTGGTGTTCTGAGGCTGGGGAGGGTAGGGAAAGAGAAGGAAAGGAAGGGGGGGCGGGCGGCCATTGTGCGGGGGAGAGCCGCCGCGCCGCCGTCCCCTCCCCCTCCTCTCCGCAGGCAGCCCCCTGCGCCGAGCCCCATTCGCTCGGCTGCTCGGCGGCGGGGCGTGGCGGCCGGCAGCATCCCCTGCCCCCTTCCCCGGCTCTCGTTTTCCTCTTCCTCCTTTCGCTCCCCGCACTCTGCAACTTGATTGCCTCCGCCCCGTTAGCCCGCGCGAGCCCGGCGAAGGAAGGCAAGGGATGGTTTGCCCTCGCCGTGCCTTCAGAGCCGGCGGGTTGCGCCTCCCAGCACCCGCGGGGAAGGAGGGCGACGAGGGGCGGCAGCTGAGGTAACAGTGCCGCGGGCTGAGGCGCTCCTCGGGAGCCGTAGGCGGGCGCGCCCCGCGTGTTCGCGTGTAATAAATGTCAATAAAAGCCTTGGGTCACTGCGTTTTTCTTCCGTGTCAGCGGTATCTC
Source organism: Lagopus leucura (assembly GCF_019238085.1). NCBI lineage: Eukaryota > Metazoa > Chordata > Aves > Galliformes > Phasianidae > Lagopus > Lagopus leucura. The sequence goes on along the minus strand of NW_024962335.1, from coordinate 28,530,313 downwards.
GGTAGGTATCTGCCTCGCTAACGGCCTTGCTTGCCTCTCAGCCCCGAAGCCTCGCCTGGTGTTGAGCTAGGTGAGCAATCATTCATATTTATGATGAATCATCTGTGTGAGGATTGGTTGCTTTGTGCTTCTAGAATATACTTCACCTAGCCTTGCTTGCATCTTCACTACATGCGTACAGTCGTGAGAAGCAGCGGCTCACGTACTGCCTGTGCTCAGGTGGGCGCTTTGCGCCGTGCCCTTCAACTCTGTGACCCAGCAGTTACAGCGTGCAGTGCTTGAGGATTTTGGTAAAGGTTCTCATTTCCAGAGAATTATTTCTCTTCAAACCGCTACAGCGAAATTGAGCACGTCGTGGTAATAACACACAAATTGACTTGAGCACTCTGAAGTTCTGTGATGGTAGAAATTTGACTTGCACAGTCCACTTAATATGAAAATGAAGGTAACACTTCTTCCAAGTAATTTCCTTAAAGGCTATAGACATAAGTGAAACACAGACCCAGTGTAGGTAGGACATCTTTCTTCAGGGAGGTATTTTTTATATCATGATGTACAATGAAAATAGCTTTACAGTGTGAAGAAGGGTGCTGAACAGAGCACTGCTCATGATTTTTTGTTCTAGTTCAGTGATGGGGACACTTTGCAACGAAATGTTCTTTCTTTCATGCACCCTGAGAAATGAAACTTTTAGGTTTGAGTGGGATGGCTTCCCCTTTGGGAAAGCTCTAGTATGCATTATTATTATTATTATTATTATTATTATTATTTTTAAGGCTAAACCTACGAAAACATGCAAAACCCAACCCCACTTCCTTCCTACACCACCTAGTTTGAAAGAAGGAGTAATGAGCAGTATAAGAGCCAATGGCGTAGAACACGGATGCATGACTGTGCCATAGTGAAGTGATGGGCTGCTGTGCTTCTGTGTTTGTATGTATAAAAAAAAAAAAAAGTCTGATTCTTGCTTCTTTGTTGCTTTGAAACTGAAACTTTTTTACTAACTTTTCTTTCTTTTTCCTTTTCTTTCTGTTAGCTGAACAAGAGCGTCCTGCTCACAAAGCTCTACAGTAGCCTTCTAGTTTCACTCGTTAGTCCACTTTCAAAGTTGTCTGTATGTAACAAGCAAGAATGTGGTTATGCATGTGTCGCATATAGTAATATGCTGAAATAAAACGTAACTACTTTTGTTCCAAGTATGGTCTGCCCTGCATTCCCCTTGTTAGAGTGGCTGTGTAGTTAGGAGGGAGGTGAAACTGAGAGTCATTTATTGCATGAAAAATATGCTTGACTAGTCTGAAACAGCAGCATCATAGCAAAGTAGACAAAAACCTTTGATAGATGGAGCTTCATCTGTGCTGTGCTGTTAACTGCCTTTGCTTTAAGTCATTCTAAGGGCAAAAAGGCAAGTAGGAAGTTGAAGAGTCCGGGGTTTGACTTAAAAAATTAATGAACTTTTAGTGGTTTAAAAAAATAAATAAGAAATGTACCATTCTGTGTCAGACTGCTTAGCCAGCAACACAGTTGTGAGACAGCATAGTTAAAACATCTTTATGTTTAATCTTTTCTTTAAGATTTGTAAGTTAAAATATTCATGATTTAATGGTTTAATTTTTTGATATTGTAGCATGGCACACAAGTAAGTACGAGGCACAGAATGAAAATCTCAGTAGTGCTTAAACTAGTAGTATTGCTTTATTTTTAAAATTCTAGAATCTGTACTTGTTGCCAGCTGCTTATTGAATCACAGGTGGTTTATTGTAATGTAACTCCTCAGTGTCCAGTTACCTGTGAATGTTATCACCACAAAACAAGCTTAGGTACTCAGGCTCTTACATTTTGGTAAGGAAAAGCCAAGTTTTTCTGTCTGAACACTGACCTTCATGTGTTTTGTCTGTGCAGTTGTCACTAGAGGCTGTGGGAGGAGCTGCCTAAAAAGTATTTTCTCTAAGTTCTTGAGATTTACTTTCTCTGCTTTATGATTGCAGAAAGCTTTATCATTAAAACCAGTATGGGCCTTTTGCATTAGTAGCTTTTGAATTTATGACATGTGATTTTAGTAATAAAATCATAGGGTAGTTCAAGTTGGAAGGGATGTCTGGAGGCTGCAAGCTCATGCTGTATGCTCGCAGCTTGCTGAATCCAGAAATTAGTTATAATGAATTACAGGGAAGGATGTGTTTGGATTTCATAAAATAAAATGCCTTTCAAAACTCAGATGCTGTTCTGGATTAGTGAAAGTGAGCATGCCAATTTCTATATCCTTGCCAATTTGCTCTAAATTGTAGAGAGAGCTGTGATTACATTCAGCTCTACTGCCTTAAAGAGGTTGTGAAAATGCAATCGTAGTTTACGAATTTTTTTTTCTCATCTCATGGAGATGAAATTCTATTTTTGAAGAAGAATCAGTTTTCATTTATAATATGGGAAAACTAGTGACCACTGCCATAAGCACAGACTTGAGATTGTCTTATCCCATGACCTATTAAGGGTTTTTTAGGTCAAGTCATAAAGAAGGATCAGTAGGCTAATACGTGATTGTCTCTCTATAGTGTAATGCTATGGAATGGGGAATGCAGTCTTTATTTCTTCCCATTTTGAAGTTATCTTTATAAAGGATGCCTGATCTTACTCTTGAAGAGCCTTAATGTTAATTTAAGCATTGGTTATTTGCATAGCATTATACGTGCCAAAAATTCAGCAGCCAGATTTGAGTGTGTGAAATAATTAAAATTGTGCGTAGCACATGGTGCTCATCCTTCCCCAAACCTAGGGGGAACAAGGGGAACCTTTTTGTTTTTTTAATAAGGGAAATTCATATATTCAGTAAAACTTATTTTTTTTTCTAATCCTGCAAGCATCTGACTTGGTTCTGTATTGTGCCCAAATAAGTTTCACGATTGGTTCTCCCTCGTATAATGAAATGTTGCTTGCTTTTTAGTACTGCTTTTACTACCAGAATGTACTTGTCTTTGCATTTATCAGTTTCCTATATGTCTGCTTTTTCCTTCCTGTCTTGTGCTCAGTAGCTTTTCTATGGTCAGTATTTTCTGGTGGCTGCTTTCAGTTCTGTTTATGTGTGGGTCTTGCTATTTTCTCTATAATAATGCGAGTGACTTAAAATACTTAGGTTTACTTAAACTGTATGTGGAGTTCAGAACTCTGAAATAATTGAATGAAAATAAAATATGAGTATCATGGAAAATGATGTAAATTGTAACCTTATTTTTAAATCTCAGTGTTGTTACTTTTTTCAACAGTATTATTTTTATTGTGTGGCTGTTCTAGGACATCACGATCTTTCAACAGTTGTGAAAGTTCTTACTATTTAGAGAAAGGGTGACTGAAGGAAAACGGGAAAGAAATAGTTTGAAGAAATATGCTACGCTGATGCATTGTGGTAAAGCTAATCAAGGGGTGTGTCTTGAATTCAATGTCAAAGCAGCTGGAATATTGAAGCAGTACTAGATGTCATCTGCTGATTGGTTTCTTCATTCTCATGAAGTGTCCGAAGTTTGATAAACTCAATCAGTTGTAAATGAGCTTTTACCTTATCAGTGGGTGTGGCAGCAATCATTTTCATGTGGTGAGGTCTTAGTTTATTTGCCACATCACTGAGCGTGACGTAACCCAGTTGTGTTTGCTCTAGATGTGATGTATGTACCGATGATTCTGGTTCTAGTTAAAGGTAATCAATACTTGCTTAGTCACAGCCTATGATCTGGCTATGTAATGGCACATAATTTGCTCTGAACGTTAGAGATTTTGGAAAGGAAGAGGGCCACCTAAGATGTTCCTCCTTAGCCTCTGGGTTGTTTTTTCTACTGCTAGACAGCCATTTCACATCAAAGCCTTCCGAGGGAGAAGCCGCGAATTCATTCTTGAGTCAAAATAAAATCTTAGACACCTTTTATGTTCAGTTTTTTTTTTTTTTTTTTTTTTTTTTTCTTCCCCCTATGGCTCTTAATCAAAATCATGAAGTCTCTAAAAAGATCTAAAGCAATTCACCTCTTCAGAAATCTTAACTGGTTATCAGATGTTATCCGCCTTCTTGGGAGAGCGTTCTTCAGAAAGAAGTTAAAAAGTGCTTAATTTTTCTTTGAAATCTGTTCCAACGTAGAAGATAAGTTATTCTTGTTTAATTCATTTAGATCAGGATTAGTTCTTGTAAAAGGTGATGCCTCTATAGTACATTGGTCATTCCAAAAGCAATGCCTCCTATTTATTTCCATGGAAACTGGAACAGCCATAAAGAGCACCATAACACTGTTTGGTAGAGCAAACTCAGATACCAAACACTATTTTTCAATCTAGTTACTACCATTAGCTATGCCTTCTTGCTAATGATGAACGAGAGCCTGCATGACATGCTTAAAAAAATCTGCTCCAATGGAGGTGACCTACTGTTTCAGTGCTGGCATCATTGCTAGGAAAATGTCCATGCAGTCTGTATTTCATTGGCCCAAGCAGATGCAAGTAAGTAGGTACTAAAACTGGACTATATGGTGGATGTGTTAGAACACAGTCGAGCCAAGCTTGGCAGTGTACTCCATGGTCTTCAAACTGGTATGGGACCTGGTATTATTGCGTTGCAGGAGAAAGGTTGTCCTCCCCTCTGTCCTGAGTCTGGAAGTTTGAGCCTTCAGCGTTGTGATTTAGCAGTTAAGAGTTGATGGTTTTTCTGGTTTTAAAGAAATCCAGACAAATTACTCCTATTCCAAGAGACAGTGCACATCACTTTACCCACTGAGAGTTGCATCTTGAACTTTTTTCAGTAGGGAATTTCCATGTTGCCACTCCATGAGCTGCCCTTTTGATTCTGGCTCCTAGTATTGACACCATGTCTCATCACCAATAATGATGTGATTCAGGAAACTCTTATCATCAGCCTTCTGTTGGTTTAATAGATTTTGACAAACTTGCTTAAAGTGTTCTTTCTGTTCCTGTGTGAGCATTCGTGGGACTCACTTGGCACAAACTTTGTGATATTCCAATGTTGTTGCCATCATTTCTAATGTATTGAAGCTGATATTCAGCTCTGTGTACTGAGTTCCCTCCCTGGTTGTAATCTGCACATTTGTGTGAATGAGCTGATTGAGACTCTCATGATTTCTTAGTGGGACAGTGGTAGTTTGTCTTTCATATTGCTGATGCCTCTAGTGAAATACACCACCCACTGCCTCGCTGTGCTCACATCCACTGTTTGGTCTCAGAAACATTCAGCAAGCATTGATGGATGTCGCTGCCACTTCTTCTGCATGGAGGAATTTAGTGCCATGCCTTTGCTTCATTTGCACTTCTGTGTCAGACACCCCCTCTGCTGCCATCTATTGCACAGCAACAAAATGCAGTGGAGTATTGGCTGGAAGATTTGACCTCTGCTGCCATACCACCACCATCTGCCTTCTGACTTCACAGGCCTGCATAATAAAGTAGGAGGCATTACTGTTGGAACAGCCTTTGTATTGTATAATAGGTTTCTGCTTGTAATTTTGCATGACCTTCATACTGAGAATGTGTAGGATGTGAAATTAAAAACCTTCAAGAAAAATCCAAACAAACAAAGAACCCATCACCACCAAAAAAAAGAATTCTTCAGGCATTATTGTTTGGTAGCCAAAGAAGAGTGTTTGTGATACTCTGTAGTGTAGGAAGTAGTACTGTCACTTTCTCCATGCTTCTGTTGTGGCTGAGTGCCATGAGAGTGGAAAACTGTTGATCTAGCCTAGAATTGAACTGATAATGGAATGGCACTATTAATGTACTGGCTCCCTGTGAGCCTCAGTGTTTTTCACACCAAATCATGCTTGCTCCTGGTCAACTGAGTGTCCAAGTCAAGCAGACATGGTGTCATTCAAATGTCAAGTGCTATGATCAAGGGGGGTATTGCTCCAGTTCCTGGAGAGCTGCAGATGCTATTTTCCTTGAATATGTGGGATTTAAAACCTATATTTTCCTAGAGTTCTTGGCTGATGTGATCTTGTGGACGTGCGTATATAGACTGTGCAATTTGGATTTAGTGCTTTAATTTAAAGAAGCACCTGGTATAGCTTTCTGAAGATCTTCTAGTTCATTTTGGGATTCAGAAGCAGAACAATGTAGAATTATAGAATCACAAGGTTTGGAAGGACCTATAAGATCACCTAGTCCAACCGTCCTCCCATCACCATTGCCACCACAGGCACTAAACCATATCTCCTCATCCAGGTGCCTCTTCAACTCTGCTAGGGATTGCGGCTCCACCACTCCCCTGGGCAGCCATTCCAGTGCCTCACCACTCTCTGAGAGAAAAAGTTTTTTTTGCTTAAAATCCCTGCTTGTTTAAGCTGAAACTTGACATCACTTCTGTTTATACAGCTCCACAGTGTTTATTTCAGTATTTCTCCTCTTACGGAGCAGTTCCATGGGATCATAATTTAATTCTCCATTTTTTTTTTTTCCTATGACCTCCTGAAAGAGTAGGATAAGATAGAACTTGTCTTGAACCGCTTCTAAACGCAAGATGGGAATGTATCCAGCATCAGTAATCTAATAGCCTGATCATTTCTTAAACTAAAAGTGCTTTTGAAGTCTCAGAGATGTTTCTCTGATTTTCCTGGACCCGTTTAGTTTGTCATGTTTCTGTTTGCTGGTTGCTGTGAGTGCATTTGGATATGTTTTCTGTATTTTTCTTACATTTGCTCTGTGTTTCAGTAAGTCGTTGGTATTTTTTCCCAAGAGCTAGAGAACCTTACTTAAAGCTCAGTCTCTTCCTGCCGTTCTTGCCCATGGTGGTGCAACATAAATATCATTTCCAAGAATGTTGTCAGAACTCAGTTTTGGCATAGAGTCACATCAACTGGAGGTTCAACCATTGTGTGATAAGTATGTATAGTGACATTTAAATTTGTGCAGGCTACTGGAGGGCCAGAATCTTGGTTTTGGATTGTTCTGGTCACTCGTTTGTTTGCTGCTATTGTATTGCATAACCTACGTTTGGTTAGGTTGTGGTTGGACTTGATGGTCTTCAAGGTCTTTTCCAACCTGAGCAATTCTATGATTCTGTATTGGCTCTCCGTATTTCTTGATCTATTTCAGGAATTTCTTACCTGGTGTATGTAACATTTTGTGTTGTTTTTTTTTTTTTTTTTCCTTTTTCTTCCAACTGAGAGTTTACTGGTTATTTTTTATCTTTGTAGTCAGAGTCAATTCTCTGTTCATGCTTTTGTCAAAGAGCTGCTGTTTTGCTCTGCTACATTTTAGGGTAGAGATTCTAAGCAGATTTTTTAAAATGCATCATTAATGATGTTCTGAACAAAAGAATAAAATATTACTTTATTTTACTGCAAGACAACATATTTTTATACTGCATCATGAAAAAAATCATCTGCTCTGAATGCTGTCCCTTGGAAAAGTAAGCTAACTACCTTTTTAAGAAGCAAGAAATAAAGTGCTCCTGAGTGTAAATAATTACTTGGAGCAGCATGTTACAAATACATGCTAATAAGAAGTAGTGTTCCTAAATTATCAGTTGAGGGAAGCCAATTTCCTTCTTGTAGTGATTTTCTTTTATTAACACTAATCAGGCTTATTTTGGAGGGGATAACAGACCTGTGCAGTGTGACGAAAGCTGTACAGCTGCCAGAGGTTTGTTTGACCAGTACAGGGAAACTTCAGATTCTTACTTTGTTTTACATGCTGTTGCTGTTTCTCATGACTTAAAACCTGGTTATCTACGTAGTATGTTCTGCATAGAGGGAAAGGCAAGTTTGATTGCAAGGTGTGTTTTTTTTTTTTTTTTTTTTTTTAATGCTAAGCTGCTCTTAAAGTAATGCTTTCCATTTTATTATGTCATGTTTTATTATATCATGTCCTTGATGCCAGGGGTGGGTGATGATCGTATGGCATTAGAGGCTGAACTTTCTCACCAGTATTTTGTGACGTGTTGTTCCTGTGTGACAGATGGCAGCAGAGGGGCAGTCTGTCAAAGCGGTGTCTGACACAGAAGTACGTATGAAGTGATGTAGAATCGAGTTCTTCCGTGTGAGGAGAACATTGCACCAAGTGACATTCATCAACTCCTGCTGAATGTTGATGGAAACTGAACAGGAGGCTGAACAGTGACTGTGAGCATGGTGAAGCAGTGGGTGGTGTGTTTAAGCAGTGGTGACAGCTAGAGTGGATCACTTCTGCTGACGCAGGTTTTGCCAAGTGCAGCATGCATGCTTTTGTTCATCACTGGTGAAAATGTGTATCCAATGGTGGTGGCCACGTCGAAAGCAGTGTTTTGTAGCTGAGAATTTGTTCTGTCAGGTGGTGGTATTGCGCTCTTTGTGCTATTGCTTATAGACAAATCAGGGTCTCAAAACTGTGTTCTTGGTGGTTTAAAAACCTTTTCCTTGGCAGTTACCAAGTGCTTAGTCATAGAGCACTGACTGCTCCATGCACCTAGACCATTTGTCTTGCGTGCTTGACTTTGGACGTGAGTGAAATTTCTTATTTATGAGTTTGACTTTATCTTACAAATAGGATCAACTTTCCAACTACTTTCTTGTAGCAGGGTTACATTTTTTGCTCCTCTATCAGGAGTCCGGCCATTCTTAAAATGGGTTGCCCGGGATGGTGTTCACTTGCTACTCAAGCAAGCTGATAAGTTGCTAACCAGTGGGTTTTCAGAGTTTGTGGATATGATCTTTCTTTTATCACACAGGAGTGTCAAAATAATAGTGTAACTTAATCCATTTCTTTTGCTGGATAACAGGTTGGTGCCAGAACCACCTTCTGCTCCTGAGCTCCATCTGTGGCAGTCCAAAGTATCAACCCTGCGCTTAGCTTTCTGCATCAACATCTGTGGCTTATTTCTGCCTTCCTGTGTTCAAATTCTGCCTGACCTTTGATTTTTGTCTGATGCTGGCTGAGATGTTGATGTACCTGTGCAAGACTAAGACCGGAACTGAGTCCGAGTGTGAATACATACTGGGGAAAAAGAGTGGGCAAAGAGAGATGCTATTTCACAGGATCAGGTAGAGGTTGTTCAGGGTATGTGATGTATTAAACACCCTAGCACTAGCTGTAGTTCTGGAATGCACTTGCACAGAGTGACTTCTTTACAGGGGCAGGGGTTATGACTTTCTCAGGGACATCCAGCAGGGGTGTGATTGTGAAGAGATTGTGCAACTTGTTTCAAGGTACTTTGTGGGACGAATCAGGACCTGCCTATGTGTCAGGTGCTTGTGTTTAGAAAACATTAATCCTTCTGAGGTAAAGGTCTTCACCCTGGTTTAGTAAACTTATTGTATGTCTGGATATCATTAAGTAAGTTATTTTTTCTGAGAACCAGACATATACTTGCCTTATGCTTCCAACATCAGTGTGTTTCAGAAGCAAGTAGCTCTAGGTTCTGGTGGTTTGAGTTAATTGTATTCTAAAATATGTTGGAATCAGTACTTCTCTGATCACAAAAAGTCCCTTTTGACCTAAACAGTTCTGTAATGATTGGAGGGAAGAGGTTGTGCATTATAATGGAGTTGTTCATGGCTTGAAACACAAAAATAATCTGCTTGGACAAACCAGGTAATCTTGTTTGGTAGCTCAAGTGCATCTTTATGTTAGAGCATTTGTGTCATCTGCATGAGAGTCAAGCAAAAGAACAGAGTGATGTTAGAGTATAAACGTATTCATTTTGCTGTAAAAATCAGTAGACATGGTGCTGAACTTTTTTTTTAGTTCCCTAATAGCGCATTATTTTGTTGTTTCAAAAGATTGCTAAAGACTATCATTCATCTCTTGTAATGGATTATTAAAATAATAGATGCTAATAAATGTCCATAAATTGTAAAGTCCTCATTTCAGAGTGAATTACATAAGTAGTCTAACAGCTTTATGATTGGCCTCTGTACATGTAGATTGCAAGCATGATTTGCTGAACCTATTTGTAAACGTTTCAGTGTTGGTAGCTGTTTAAGCAAATAGAATGTCTTCATATCTTCTGCCATTCTGTATTTCTATTTAGGGATGCTGTGCTGTTTTTTTTTCTTTTCTTTTCTTTTCTTTTTTTTTTTTTTTTTTTTTCTGTCACTATGATGAGAAATTGATTCCCCACTCCATTTTTACTTTGTCTGAGCTTCTTTGCTTCACCACATAAAGATACTGAGGAAAGCAAGGCATGATAGTTTAAATATAACATCTTTTTTTGTGAAGTCTTGTCTCTCCCTCTGAATAGTAGATTTGATTACAGGATCTTTTATTTAGGATTTAAATGGAAAAAAAAAAAAAAAAATGAAAATCAAACAACTGTTCCTGATGCTTGATTTCTCCAAATCCATGAGACTTGTTCAAACGAGTGGTAGTTTATTTCCAATATTACTATGCTTTTCAAAATTAGGGCCACATTTTGGATGGGGTGCCGTCACCAAAAGCCAAAACCATCCGACTTCCTGCTGGAGGGAGAGGAAACGCGGCAGTGGTGACGGGAGAGAAGCTTGAATGCATACCTTTAAATAAGGAGTTCAGACTGTTTCTGTGGAGTGCTTATTATTCTAATTCTGATAAACAGCTTTCAATATTTATCTGCTTTTCTGGCTTTCGTTACAATTATGAATTTCTGAGATTCCTCGGAGTCTACAGGTTGCTTTACAGATAAAGCAAAAGCTGCTTGCAGCTAAGTACCTCCATAGTTTGAAAATGTTCAAATACAGGTAGTTGAACCATGAATCTGCTTGTATCTTGTGTGTGCCAGATTTTACTGAATGAGAATTAATGATGAATTTGCCTCCTAAAAAAGGAAGGTTGTAAGGTGCCTATGGAAGTGGAAATAGTGTGTACCTATATACATATGTTAACCTAATTGAAGCTACTTTCTGGTCATTTATTCCAGTGGAAGATACTGAAAGGTTCTTTTGCACTTTGCTTACTTCTCATGTTTAAAACAACAGGGCTGTTGAGTAGTCATGAAAACGCTGATGCTTTTGCTTGTGCTGTTGGCTGTTTGAAAGTGTGCTTGTCACCTGAAAATGTTAATGTCTTCCCCTTAGTCACTTACTTAGAAGTTAGAGTTAAGACAGATAATGCTCATCCAGCAAAAACCCAGTCTGTGTTGACAAGGCACGAAGTTTCAAAGCACTGAACACCTATTTTCTAAACTGGTAAAATTCCTCAGGTTGTAAAAGATGAGAGAACACAAAGCTTCTTAGTAACTCTGGTTTTAGCCAACTTACCTGGTACCATTGGTGGAACTGCAGCTTCTTTTAGTGACTAGTTTAGTCTCATCATCAGAAGTTGAAAGAGAGGCAGTAGTTAGTGACAGTTTTTCTTTCTTTCTTCCTTTTTTTCCGTAGCTGGGAACTTAATGCAACCATACCTCCATTGTTACTTGAAGGGCAAGGAATAGGTTGTCATTAGATGTAAATATGTAATGCTTTTACTTATTTTTGTGGAGGGTCACTTGCCTCACCTCCTGTCTATTCAGGCATCAGTCACTAGGCTGGTCTCTGAATCAAGAGTAAATTGCAGGGCTTTAAAAAACTGCTTTTGTGTGTGTCTTTATCATTCAAGACTTAAAGTGCTTGTTTGTCTCCTGAATGGCATGAACCAGTTATGAAGTAGAATGATGGAAAGAGTGAGTCTTGTCAGAAGCTCTTAGACTTGGAGTGGTACCTGAGGCTCAAAATGGAGGTCTTGAATTCAAAGTGCTTTTTCACATTTGTAGAGGAGCCAAAAGGGACTTTAGGAATTGTTCTCAAGTGGTAATACCTCACGGCTAGTGGGAACATAACTCTGAGCTTGGACTGTGTCTTACCTCAATTCCACTTTGTTAAAAGGAATACTTGAGAACTCCAGGAATATCTTTTTACTGTTTGTGTGCTTAACAGCAAATACGGAATTCTGAAATGCATCAAAATTGTTTGTGCTGCCTGTGTTCACGATACAACAATTTTGGGATTGCTACCTTGTTCAGACTTTGATTTCAGCCAATTGAAACCATCAGTTTCAGAGTGGTTATGTGAGAACTTGTTCTACAGCATTAAATATTCATCTACTGCCTTTTACATGTACTGTTTCTGCAGTCACTGTAGCATGTTCTTACATTGGCCTATTTTCTTTTGGTGTGTTACGTGGAAAGACTTTGTGTTTTTCTTCATGATTTTCCTGTGTTTAAAAGATTGATTTTCTTTAAATCTCAGGCTTGTAAGCCAAAGAGTAACCTTGCATTCTTTTTTTGAACCATGGAAATAAAGATGCAAAACTAAGCAATGTGTTGTTTTACTTTTCAGCTGTTTACTGATGGAATCACCAATAAATTAATTGGCTGCTACGTGGGTGACATAACAGATGATGTAGTTCTAGTTAGGATCTATGGAAACAAGACTGAGCTCTTAGTTGACCGTGATGAAGAAGTGAAGAGTTTCCGTGTGTTGCAGGCCCATGGCTGTGCACCTCAGCTGTACTGTACTTTCAACAATGGCTTGTGCTACGAGTTCATGCAGGGAGAAGCCCTGGATCCTGAGCATGTATGCAATCCTGATATTTTCAGGTAAGCTTTTTACTTAATTATTTTATTATAGAAGTTCTGTGAAGTATATATGACGTATTGTCAAATCCAAGGGATCTCAGGCTTAATTTATGAGCAGACAGAAAGTGAATGTTATTATAAGCCTGTGTGAAGCTGACTTTGAAACTTTTGTTGGTTCACTGCTTTTGCATAGTTAATCGTGATACTTCACATATGAAAAGATGATCCTTGCTGCTCTCACAGAAGACTTCATACACATTAGAGTTTCACTTGTGTGTGTTCAGTGCTTGAATGTTGATGTTTGAGAAATAATTTAACGTGTTGCAGTTAGAGAGGCTGGGTTTCATTAAAGTGAATCCTAGCTCTATTTCTAGTGTATTTCATTTGTGGATAGGTTCAAAATGTTTCACTGAGACGTTTTTTATGTTAGCAGCGAATAGGAAATGCTGATGTTTTAAGGTTTTTCTTAGCTTTTCATGTGTGCGCTGAAATGTATTTGATACCTAAAAGCTTCAAATAATTTAAATCAAGTCTTCTGAAGATGTGCAGGTCAAAGAGTAGACATGTCAAATATACATGGTGTAGCTGAATTCCAGTTTCTGTCCTGTTAGTGCTTCACACATGATACTGCTTAAAGATGTTATGAGGCTTTAAAAATGCTACCCTGTGGGCTGCACTGCTCTTGTTTATGCTCTTGTTGATTTCTTTGTCGGATCTCTTTATCACATTTCTATTAAATGTTTTTGTTGTCCTCTCCTCTTGCTGGAGATGATAAGGACTATTGCAAAAGTAACATTAATTTAAACTTTTTTTTTGAAGACTCATTGCCAGACAGCTTGCTAAAATCCATACTATCCATGCTCACAATGGATGGATCCCTAAATCTAACCTGTGGCTGAAGATGGGGAAATACTTCTCTCTTATACCCACAGAGTTTGCAGATGAGGAAGTGAATAAAAGGTAAGTGTTTGATCACTGTGTGCTTTCCTGATGTTACTTTTTTTCAGGGCGATGGATGGAAGATTATATATATATAATTATTTTCTAAAAAATTCAAAAATTGGTTTGAAATCCAAAGTTAATAAAAGGCTGTTTAGAGTGACAGGGAGGCACAGTCAGACTTCAAAGCTAAAACTATAATTTGAAGGTGTATGTACGGAATCATCAAATTTCCTTAGTGAGTAGATTCCAGCCTAAATGCTCTTTATAGTTAAGTGGTCTTTCTAGAATTTCTTGGATATCATTGATATGAAGTGCTTTTCTCTCTGCGTTGTAAATGCTCTGGCAAAGTTGTGGGTTTTTTTTACAACAAAATTCTCTAGACAGGAGTAATTGAAAAATCTTAAAAATGTCAACCTAAGTATATTTACAGTTACTAAAGAGGAAAAAAAAAAAAGGAATCTTATTTAATCTGGTTAGATAAATATGGTATGTGCAGTTGTGTGTTGTAACGTGAGCAACAAGTGAACGAAACTCATGCTGTAAACTTTTTATCTGTGCTCCTTTAAGAATCTGCAGGATTGAGTTCACATTCTATTCCTCAGTAGACTACTGTCATGTTTACAATAGATAATCTATAGAATTTCTTGGGGAGGACAAAATAGAATATTGTCATAATTTGTCTGCAGTAGTGCTAGGGGAAATAGTGCCCTAGTTTGAGAGAACATCTGTTGGATTATTTGAAATAAGAGTGTAGAGGAAAATAATTAAGTTATTTCATTACAGATGCTTGGTATGGAACACACTACTAAAAATTAACTCTCAAACTTCTTACACCTGAAAAGGTTTTTAAGTGAAATTCCAAGTCCTCAAGTTCTTCAGGAAGAGATGGCCTGGATGAAGGAAAGACTGTCAAATTTAGGATCACCAGTGGTACTCTGTCACAATGACCTGTTGTGTAAGAATATTATTTACAACAAGAAACGAGGTAGGTAGTGAGCTAAGCAGTAAGTAGTGGCTTAGTTTGTTTATTCTGTAGTTTCATTTGCTACATCAGTGGTGTCCCTTTTAATGTTGGTAATGTTGGTGAACTCAGTTTGAGCTTTTAGGACTCCATGTAATGGAGACTACTTTGTTGAATTAGTTGGTTCTCATACGTGTTACTGTACAGAGAAAAATGTTGCTATTTGGTTTTATTTAATTAATTAGTTTTTCTGTAGCCTGCCTGTATGACTAGGTTTCAAAGTCTGTGATTGTTTATGATAATTCTATTCCAGTCATATGAAGGAGAAAAATTATACAAGTACAAAAAATAATCTGAAGACATCTCCTGTAATCTGCGTGGTGTTCTGGTTTGTGATTGTGTTGCTGCAAGGAAAGATCTTCATGACAAAGTATTTTGGTGATACTTAGCACTGCATTCAGTCATAACATCTGTGTTCTGCATGAGGTACTTAGGCATCTTAGATTGCTTTAAATACATACTTCATTCAAACAGCTAAAGGCGTTTAGGTAAAGATTAAATATATTTTTTATTATAAACTAACTCAAAATATTTTTAATAAAGAATGCCTCAAATAGTATCTATAAAGCTTCTGTATAAACTCAGTTTATTTTATTGGTTTGAGGTTCGGTTACTAAATTAATCAATTAAATACTATATTAAAATAAACAGAGAAGGCAAACTTCAAGATGCTAAAATGATGTGGTAAAATTGGTTGCATTTGCACAGCTTTCCTCCCATTTAATATTGCTGAGACTAGCTGAATGCAGTAAATTCATCAGGTTAGATATTCAAGATCCTTCTGAAATAAGGATGACTTGATCTTTTTAGTATCTTCATGTGTTTGCAACAGTTCAGTAACTGTTGGTATTTCGGTCAAAACTGTGTGAAGTAAGTGACCAGGAATCAAAAAATCAGCATGTGATTTTATGCTGGAATTGTGATATAGTACCAAAACCAATATATTGTTCTTGTGTAGGTTTTTTGAGTGCTGAAACTACTTGGGGTTTTAACATTCCTCAATCACCCATTGAGGTAAAAAGTAGTTTTTAGTCACTTTTCATAGCAGAACCATGATTCAATGTGAAATAAATCAGGAATCCCTCTAAAAGGCTCGCTCTCATGGTCAATAGACTTAAAGTTCCTACTTTAAAACAACTGCTATATGCTTTTCTTTTAGTAAACAGAATGGAGGAAAAAACAATGCCAGCAGTGCTTCACTTATGAGCAATCCTACCAGTGTGTGAGTGTTTAGTGTTGGGGACAGGGTGGGGAGGAGTGGGAGGTGTACATTCTAGCACGTTGGCTACAAGCTGGCTGGGGAAAAAAGACTTGGAAATCTGAAATAGGTAGATTGTTACACTTGTTTGAATGTTGCACGTTGTAAGACTTCTGCAATCTAGGTACAGCAGATACCTTTTTATAGTAACCAAACCTCAATGCCAGCTGTAGTATGTTTATGTCTGTCCTTTGAAAGCTCTTTCTTATTGCATTCTTATTGTAGAGCAAAAGCTTAGTGAAGCTATTTGCCCATTAGTACAATCTTATGGAATGTTGTTTTTAGAAGTGGAGGGAGTCTCAACTATAATTCTACATATGTTTTGCTGGAGTTCTGTTAAGCACTGCAAAACCTTGTGTCGGTATATACAGAACTTCATGAGCACAAAATAGAATCTTCAAACATGCGCTTCATTAGAAATGGCACCTGGCTGTATGAAGGTAACTAACAGCTGTGATGATGCTGAGACTTTACTAGATTTGCTTTATCATCTAGAGAGACTTGTGTCAGCAACATCTTGGCTTACCCTAAACTGGAACTGAGGAGAAAGACTCAGTGTTCTAGATTAATTACTTAGTTTTTTTCCTTCTCTGTTCATTAAAGATTGAGCAGTGCTGGTAATGTTTATCTAGCTTTTCAGAAGCTGGCACAAAATAACTCACTGGTTTTAACAACACTGTATTTGTTGTGTTTGTAAATGCTTAAGTCATCTACTCAACATGTTTTTGTTTTTAAGCTGCAGGCTGACAACAGATGTTAAACTCTTGTCCAGTGCAGTTAGAATGATAGTAACTTATCCCAGTGCCTCGCTTTTAGACTTGGACTCTGGATTAAATTAATGTTAAATTTTCAGACTTGGAAGAAAAATTATAATTGTCGTGCTGCTTCTGAGAAGAATTAATCTCATGTCCTTACATTTTATTTATGAGACTGGAATAGCATGTTGAATGCTATTTTCATTTGCTGGATTGTAAGTTATCTGATTTGAATTTGCTCATGCTGTGACTGAGAGAATTTGGCCTCTTCTTGCTGCTTTGTTAATGGCCATTCTCAGTTGCTCAGGATATGAAATTAGTAAGTGTTATTTTACATAACTCATAATAATTATCAGTGTGAATTACTCATTGAAGGATACAACTCAGAACTTCTTGTTGCTCTTAATTGCAATTTGTACATCTAGATAATCAAAATATGCTTAATAGCACATTTATAGAGCTCCTGTTCTGATGGTGTTCAATATTTTTTTTTTTTTTAACATAAGCTGGGAATATCCAAAATGTGTTCCAAAAGTACTCAAATCTTGCTGTTCAGAAAGACCAAATACCAGTATTCTTTTGTCGATATCTGTGTTCTTTTTGAATGTTTTAAATTCTTCTGCCAGGAAGTTAAGTGTGTAGGTAGATGGCTAGTTTTGTTCTGTTTATTCCCTCTGCCTACCCAATGTTTTCTATGATCTTTGGTAGGAGTCTGTGGGTGCTCAGTGCTTCTGAAGACTGAGGTATGTTTAAGGCTTCTAGTTTTGATCTAAAAACCTATTTTAATTTTGCAAAGATATACTGGGTATTTATAATTAAAATTATTCTGTGGGTGTGTGACCCTATTTTGTATTTTCAGAAAAGGTAGTAGCCTGGATCACTGTCTTCTCTGAAGCTGTCGTGTAGGATGTCAGGGGCTCACCTGATGAGCAGGATAGGAGAGAACTTTCAATATATCATCCTGCTGTAGTAACTACAGCTAGTACTTGCTTGTTAAAGTGTTTACCTCATTAAACCATTGAAAATGAAGGGCAGCTATAGAGAGGTGTCATCACTCTCCTGCCTTTCTGTTCCCTGAGGAGATCAAACAGATGTCCTCTTGATTACCTTTTCTTCTATTTGAAAAGTGAATTCCAGGTGTATAAAACACAACGTGGATTCCATTTTGTGTCTTTATACAGTGTTAGTAGGTGAGATTGTGTTGCCTACTGTAGTAGGCACCCTTTGATGAAAAGGATAGATTGTGCTTGAAAAGCAAATATTCTTCAACAACTTTATTTCTTTTGGCAACAGGAGCTGCTGCAGAGAGATGACAGAGCATAGTTTTAAGTAACGTCTCCTTCAATAAAACACAGATCTGCTCAGACTACTGTATTATTGGTCTCCCTGCTCACATTGATACTAGTGGGATGTACAATTCACTATGTTTCTTTAAAACCTCGAAGCAAACTGCTTCACTGTAGCGTAACCATACCTTTAGAAGTGGCTTTGCAGTATTAACTGCAGTAAATCTTTAAAGGAAATTCTAATACTGTGGATATTTAAACAATGAGAACGATGCTTCTTCTAAACGAAGGTGGTTAAAACTCCACACTAGAACGAGTCTGAAAGAGATTAATAAGAATGCAGGATCTTTCTACTGTGGAGTTTTGTGTTACCACATATGAGTTGCCAAACTTTCTTCATCTGCTATGGATCACATGTGCCACTGTTGCTGCCTTGTGATGATATGCACAGTGCTACATAAGTGCACTGAGCTGATGTTTTCTCGCATCGCTTGTTTTTGTGCCTCTCCATTGGAGAGTGCCTGGTAACAGCATCATCTGTAGCTTGTTAGATTCAATTTCTTATTTCATAAGACTATTATTTATAGTAAAAATTAAATTTTGGCTATAATTAAAAACAAACATAATGGCGCATACAGGTATGTTTCAAGATGAAATTTAGACATTGAAGAAATTTATTTTAAGGTATATCTTATGCTTTACAAGCAGACTTTAACCTGCTGTGTTTTTATCTAATGTGGGGAAAAGCTGAATACATCAGTTTCTGATGATGTTAGGGTGGGGGGCATCAGGAGGTCAGTTGTGTTGCGGAGCATTAACCAAGGTTGGGCGGTACATTTTGACTGGCTTGTAACTTACAGGTGTTTGTTTTTGAAAGAAGTGCTAAAGAACCAATGAGAAGCACAAGCACGTGCAAGTGTATGAATCTGCCAGTCGAGTAGCGGCAGAAGTTGGTCTGTGACACTATCATAAGTTCTTGGCTGCATCTGCTGTAAAACTTCTTGTCCCTTCAGACCCTTCAATTTTCCATTGCCAGCAAGATTTTCCTGGGAGGAGCTTGCCACTTTGCATTCTCATGTTGGTTTGTCAGAGCCTAAAAGGTTTAACCTCATAACTTTGGTAAGCAATCCTCTTTTTCTGTGGAAGCAAGGGTAAATCTGACTTGGAGGATTGTGACTAAATGATTTTGTTAGTGTTTTGGGGTTTAACTACTATTATAAGTGCTTAGACAAGAAGATGGATGCATCTGGAAAAGGCAGATGTGTTATTGTTTCAAACATGCTAATGATGAACTGCGTAGACAGAAGGAACACTTCTAACAAAGTTGTTCTGTGTTAACTTGCTTGGGCTGTTTGCCTGATAGAGCTATTGTATTTGATATGTGCAATATTCATAAATTCTTAGGAGGCATAGTATTAGATTCTTAATCCTCAGCATAGAAAATATCTAGTAGTTAACTTTTAATGTTATTCCTAATTTGCTTTTTTGGTAGAGATATAATAGCATTAGTATCTAAGTTTTCTTTAAGCGATGCTAACAAGATTGTTCATTGTAACAAGTATGTTTTTATAAAGTAAATATGCAACTAGTCGTTGAAAGAATGAGCGTAGAGAGGCAGACGAGTACAACTGTGAACATTAGCCATTTCACCACAGTGTGGAAAATGTAAGCTTTTACATTTTAAGGTTCCACTGTGAATAGCACACTACTTCCCTTTCTGTTGCTCCCTTTAAATGAAAAAGCTCTAATTTTATGTAGTTATTCAAACTTGTTGATGTCTTTAAAGCTTTCTGTGATGTAGACGTGCTTGAGCAGGTTCAGTGCTGTATTACATCTTTGAGTGAAGCACTTTTCCTAGCTTCCCCAAAGATAACTACTGACTAGTAAAAAAGTTAAGTAATTTAGGAACATTTGGGGCTGATACCACTCTGTCAGTTCTTATTTACACAATAGTAGGTAGCTTCATTGTTTTAAGCATTGTCTTACCAGTATCTTGAGAGTAGTTTAAGCCAACTTAAAACAAAAAAGGGGCAACTATTACAAAAGTCTTGCTTTATAAGTGTGCTTGAAGAAAGCAAGGAATATCAACATACTAAAAGGAAATAGCGACCAGTTGCAACGTGTTAGTCTGCTATGGTTGCACACTTGTCTTAGGACTGTAATTTTTTAAGTCGGGGAAAAAGTGATCTGTGATTTCTATGTAAAGCTTAAATTAAGGCTTCTCTACCATATTTCTCATTTTGAAGGTAATTGATGCCCTCGTGTGGTAGAAGTTAAAATTCTGCTAATCAAAGTTTTTTTTTAAAAAAGAGCATTTTAAGCTCTGATTATTAAAAGAGATCTCTTGAATGAGTATTCAAAGAAGTCCCATACCTTAAAAACAGTATTGCCTTGTAAAATCTGAGTGCACGCAACTGGGTACAAATAAGATAGAAATGTGCTTTTTTTGTTTGTTTGTTTCCCTAAAACTTCAAAGGACACCAAAGGATTAGGGCCATGATTTCATTTGATGTGGACTCTGATGTTGCTGCTCTTGTCTCACATAGGTGATGTGCAGTTCATAGACTATGAGTACTCTGGATACAACTACCTGGCTTATGACATTGGCAATCACTTCAATGAATTTGCAGGTAAAAATTGGATTTATGAGGTGAATTGGACGCAAAAAAAAAAACTTTTAGTTGTCATTCTTGTACTGTGTTCTGTTTTTCATTCTATATCTAGATACATGCATGTAGCTATTAATCTAATGGTCTAAAAATGTGTTAATGTCTCTACTAGCAGGCCAGTTATGTCCTTCCTTTACAGCTCTCAGGTTTTGCAGTTGATCTGTGAAGTGACGCAGCAGAGACTCAACACACTGTAATGAAATACCATGATGTATCTGCAACAGCATAAGTAGTTATTTAATACATAGAATATGCTGTGTGATCACAAAGTTAGAAATGGCAGACTTTACATTTTTTTTCAGTAGTTTTGCATTTCTTTGCTAAGTACTTGCCCTTCGGTTATGTGCTAAAATGAGAAGTAGAGGCTAAGAATGTGGTTGGAAAAAGTGTCAGATTTTAGCATTAAGTTATGGATAGATTCATTCATTTGCTACTTGAGTTTCTTCTGATAAATGCCCCTTCCTTTCACTCTGTAAGAGTGAAATAACCTGTTTATGCAGTGCTACTTTAGAAGATGGAGTGATAGGGAAAACATACACAATTATTAATATAGGTGGAAAGTAAAGTGTGGTGAAATTAGGAGCCTTTGGTTATGCACCTTTCATTGCTTTTCAAATCTCAAGTTCAGATAACTTAACCAAGTATACTCTTGACATTTTAAAAATTTAAATATTTAGGAAACAAGTTAAATTCTCCACAAAATATATTTAAAAGCTTTTGATTAATTTCATCTGGAACTTTTAAGAGTCCAAGTATATCTTTAGGGAGGTAGGTACAGTAAGAAGACTACACACAAGTAATGTTCTTTTGCCACTGACAAGCAGCTGTGTGTCACCTTTCCTATGTTTGATGATCAGACATCGGGAAGAATTTAAGTGCCAGGAGATTGCAGTGGTCATAAAATAGAACTGAAAGAGAATTAGGTATGAAAATGTCATTGCCATGGACATAGGTGTTAGTAGCATGTATGGCCACAACCATCTGGCCATAAGTAGTAGTGTAGATTTGTGGCATGTAATCTGCTGAGGTGAAGCTACTTGTCCTGTGCAAGAAAGCTGTGTACTGTAAACTCTTTCCTGATGCACTTGTACAGTAGGTCTGACATTTCCTTAGTGTTTTTCTGTGTGTTATATGTCAAATCTAGAGTTTCCAGAGTAGAGGGGTCCTAATGCATATGCTTTGTACTACTGATTGCAAATGTGCTTTCTCAGGAATAGCATGTTTAGTATCTAGTTTACTGAGCATACATACTGCTTTAGTCTTCTGGAAGGTGAAACAGAGGAAAGGAGACCAAGAGTGTTTTTCAAAGGAAGAGGTGGTGTGGCTAAGAATGACTTCGAAGCAGGATTAAAAATATTTTTCCACATCTTCTGGGCAGTGATCGACTGTGATCCAAGTCTTGGGACTCCTGGTAGATTGTGTGGCCTGCTGTTTAGAATGTCTAGTATAGACAAATTTGGAGCTGTGTGCTGAAAAGAACAATATGGCAGAAGGGAATAGTTACGGAGATAAGGCTTGTAGTTCTATGTATGGGGAGGCAGAGTAGACTGCTCTAAAGGTTTAGTCTTACAGAGATGAGCTGACAGCATGTACATATCTGGATTCAGCTTTGGATAATATTGCATATGAGCTCCTATTTGATGTGCGGGAGGATTTCTGCTTTGCAGTGCAGATTTTTTTTTTTAAGGTTTGTTAGAGCTAAACTTGTTGCATTTCAAAAGAAATGGAGTGTGCATGTGGATGAAAACGCCATAAATCTTTCTGTGTTGAATGCTATGTGATTCTTGTGTGAGAAATTCTTGCCAGCAAGTAACTAATAAAATCGTATCAAAGTAAAAGTAATTATGTCTTTTCACATCAATTTATGTGTTCGTGTTTGTGGGGGGAGAGAGGGAGAAGGAGTCGCAGGTACTGTGATTCTAATGGTCTTTTTAGATACTCTAAGATTCAGATCTTTTTTTTTTCCCTCCCATAGGAGTAAATGAAGTAGACTACAGTCTTTATCCCAACAGAAAATTGCAGGAACAGTGGCTGAGATCTTACCTCGAGGCCTACAAAGAATATAAAGGATTTGGCACAGAAGTCAGTGAAAAAGAAGTTGAAGTTCTATATGTTCAAGTCAATCAATTTGCACTGGTAAATAACAATCTGTGGATTTGAATGTTAAATGTTGTATTTTTTCTCTGTGGGCAAATAACTGTCAGTTTCTTAACCTGAGTGCTGTGTTACGTAAAGAAAAACTTCTTAGCTTGTTCTGTGAATGTTTTCACCACTTTGTGTGTTGGCTCCAAGCAAAAGGGGCAGTGAGTGTTCAGAGAAGGTGATGAATTTTTTTAGCAAGTATAGCTACTGGCTGGCAAGTCCCTGTGTTGGCAGGAGCTTATGATGGGTCTATGCTGAACTCCTTGTAAGACAGCAGAAAAACAAGGTAGAACTCCATAAATACGTGTAAGTCTTCTGATTTAAAATTTTTTCAAAGATAATTTTTTTTTAGTGTAAAACTAGGATTATTCTGACTTTTCTAACGAGTGACTAGACCTCTCTTTAGAATCTTTCAGTACTACCATAATTCTTTCCTTCCATTCAGTGTTCTGGAAAGCTGTGTGATTTAAACTGTAGCAAAATGCGTATGCAGTCTTAAGGGTCCCATGGGGTTTTCTGAGGGCTGACTGTGTGAGTCTGTTCCCCTGATCGTCTTCTATATTGTGTGTCATACTATCTCCTGTCTGCTGTCAGTCTGCCTTCTCAGACTTCAGATGTAAAAGCTTCACTTCATTTTGCTTTCTTCTAAAAGTAAAACATGCTAAACTGTTCTTAGGCTAACTAAGGCTAAAATGCCTGTTAGATCTTAATTTAATTTCTCTTTCTGACTAATCCATACACACCAGAAATGCCTTCAATAAGGAGATTATCAAGCTCATGTCCATTGTGTATATTTGTTTGAAAGTTCATTAACAGTCACATCATTCATAATAGTTTCAATCAGAAATTGAGCACGGGCCTCCAGGCTGTCTGGACAATCTGGACTGGTAAAGCAGTCATGGTTGAAACGGGTTACAAAAGTGTAAATGGTGAGGAGCTGCTTTTCCGTAGCTACAGATCATGCTTTTGTCCAAGTCAGTAGTGAAAGTGAGTTGTGCTTGTTATAACCTAAGGGCATAATCAAAGGTTCAACTGGAATTCTCTATATACACTAGAGTTGAGTATATGTAGGATATTAACAGGAAATTGTTTAATAAATAACAGTAGTAGCAGTTCTATTTCTATTAACATGATGTATATAATTGCACAACAATTTACTTAATAGATGATGAACTCTCTCACAACTGCGGCATCATTTTTCTTGGGGAAAAAAAACCACAACAAACATAGTGTCTGGAGGCCAATAAATTTACTCTGCCAGTAGTTTTATAACACATATCAGTCTCTGTGATGAAGACATACTAAGCAAGTTTACAAAGACGGATTTGGAGAGAGTTCTCTTGTAGATGATTCTTTTATTTCAATGTAAAAATGCACTTAAATATGCTGTTATACAGTGCTAATCTTTCCTAATTTTTTGCCATTAGGCTTCCCACTTCTTTTGGGGATTGTGGGCTCTAATTCAAGCCAAATATTCCACCATTGACTTTGATTTTCTAGGGTAAGTATGCTTGCTTCATATAATCATACAATAATTGAGGTTGGAAGGGAATTTTGGGACCCTCTGGTTAAGTTATCCCAGCTATCATAATCTGTGAGGTTTGAGGTGTCTAATCTGTGTGGTTGTACTGTAACTTCTGAATTGAAAATAAATGTAGACAGCTTTTATAGTCTTTTTTCCCTTTCTCCTGAAAACTTTCTAAATTAATATATGCCTTTGGGCTAAAATAGTGTAACAAGGCAAGGCTTTTAACTAGAGGAGCAAATGCTTTTAAGGATAAAAGGGTTTTTTTGAAGAGACAAAGACACAGAAGCAGACCAGTCATTGTGCTGTGCTAGTTGTCAGAAGATGTATGTCCCTAACGGTAAGAGTCAGGAAATGGGCCTCTTGTATAAAAAAGTTAGCTTACATCTTATTGCACAGAATATTGATCTTAGAAATTCTGAACATTTGGAAAAGAACCTCTGTAATGCCAACGAGCATTAAGTTTTGCTTACCGAAACAATGGCTAATGGTTCTGTTTCACGTAGATGTCTGTGGCTTTTTGTTTTTAAAGTCTTTCATCACAGCAAGCAGTCAAAGATATCTGTCTTTTGTTGGAAACTGGCAGAAGTGATAAAATCCATCATTTCACTTTAGCACGAGTCTCTGCTTGAGTTGAGGATATTTTTTCTTTAATGACTAAGCCAGTTTACTAGGCTTAGTTGTGCTGCTGTGTAAATGATGCCAATGTGAATTTCTTGTGTGGCTTTGTACCCAGTTAATTCCAAGGAGAAGTGCTTATAAGTAACCGCTAGATGGCGCAAAAAGCAAGTAAAAGCGCAAGTGAGGAGACCCAGCCGTGTTGCGGTTCAGAAAAATAGCATTCTTCCAATGAGCAAGATTTTTTTTTTCCTTTTTTTGGGGCGGAGGGAGGGAACTGTAGCTGTCAGTTGTAGGACATTTTATTAAGAACAGTAAGCATGAAGATGGCACCTCTGATAACACTCAAAATAGCATTTGTTTTCCAAACTCTAGCAAGCTGGGAGGAGTGGCGGAGTGGTGGTATTGAGGAAGTACCTTAGTATGGTTATTCTATTCTTCCTCCTTTGGTAGGTGCTATGGGTTAGTATTTGAAAGAAGCCTCTGGGGTAGGTGAACTTCTGAGTAGACCTAGCCTGTCTGTTTCTCATTGTCTGCTCTTAACTTCAGATCTTTTTCCCTTTAAATAGGTATGCAATTGTTCGTTTTAACCAATATTTCAAAATGAAGCTGGAGGTCATGATGTTAACTCTCCCAGAGTAAAGAAGAAGAGTAAACTTACCAAGTGGATAGAGAATCCCTGAATCTTTTCTGAACGGATACTGGAAAAAAAGCTAAACATTTGTTGAAGTTCTGTAATGCTCACTTGGTGGTTCTTGCTTTATAAATAATGCCTCTAAACAGTCCTTCAATGTTAAATTTAATATGAAGAGCATACGTACTGCTGTTGATATACAATGGATTAGAAATTTGCTAAATCTGAAAAACTTGTGGAAATGGCAATTTAATCCTTTTTTGTAATTTAACATGTTGTATGTGAAATATTTATTTTAAGTTTAACATGATTCCATTGCTGCTTTCATCAGTTTTTGTAAAAGTTGGGTGCAGATGGTGAAGTTTTTCCAAAGGATTTGTTTAACAACTTGTTTTATTGAGCTGCATTAACTTATATTAGGATCTACACGGTCAGAGGATATCAACCTTTTAGATCTGTACAGTCAAAATGTGAGATACTGGTCACAGGTATGTAGTAACTAGGGGAAAAGGTTAGGATGATCTTTTTAAGTTTTTTTTTTAATTTTATAAAGAAAAAGGTAGCTTTCCATCTTATGGTACTTATCTTTTGTATAAGAATCAGCCTTCTTGCTAAAGTGATAAATGATGTTTTGACTTTCCTTTCTTTGTGTTAAGCTGTTGAAGCGTGAATGTTCTGTGGCCATCAAATTCTTTTAGACTCCATACCATCACAGTGTTAGATGGGAAGTGTACCATCTCTAACTTCTGTGGGAAAGCTGCTTGCTTATTAAGCGTACTTCTTAAACAAAAGACCACTGTTCAAAATTTGTATTATTTTTTGAAACTTGATTCAAAATTTGAACACTATTCTGGTCTCTGATATGCTTCAGCAGTATCTGACGAAATGGACTATTGAACTGCAAATTAGTGAGCAGAGATCCTGTTGCACTGGGGAGCAAGACACTTAGGTTTACAGTTTGTTATATTGTATATTGTCTTTCCTTCTGCTTTGTCATCATCTAACCTTGGATTCTAGTCTTAAATGCTTGATCCCGTTGTTGCAAATTCCGTGAGTCTGTTTTTCTTCTGTGGCAGCAAATTACGTTTCAAAATCTCCAGTTTGAAGGATAACATGAAGAAGTATGACTTGAACAATAGGACTTTGATAGTCACACACAGCTTTTTAAAGCTATTATACCAAGAATGGCCTGGATTGCAAAATGTGAATTGAAAAGAAAATGTTTACTTAAGAAAACCATATGTAAGCTTAAGTGGAAAAGAGGCTTTAAAACTCTTTTAGAAGAGATGGGGAGAAACAACAAAAATAAAACCAACAAGGCAATTTGGAGTTGGGCAGGCATATACTCAGCTCTTGGGTATACTCTGAAAAACTTTGCACTTTGGTCACTTAAGTGCCCACATGTACAAAGTCTGTGTGTGCATATACACATGCGGTCACAAACTTAGCTGAAGAGTAAATATTACGGGGAGAAGCTCCAGCAAAGATATTTATTCTGACTTGCTTTGTGACATACTGTTGTGTGTGTGTGTGTATATATACATATAAATAACATATACATACATGTGTGCTTTAAAGCTTTTTTGATTCTTTTAAGACAAAGAAGGTTGATGTGAATGAAGAATTTTCACCTTGAACAACCATTTTGAATGGCATTCTTTTTTTTTTTTTTTTTAATAAAAGCAAGGGTTGGGTTTTTCCCTCTTGTTTATATTCATCTCTGAAACTTTTCTTTTTTGTTGTTTTTTAATTATTTAGTCAAAACCTTAACTGTAATGCAATGGTAAAACTGGGCTTTATTTTTTTTCTGTAACTTGAAGTTGGATAACCCTTTTTGTTAGCATTTGCTAGCTGGAGGCTAATATACTGGACAAACTATCTTGGTAGTTAAATAGAAATGAATACCTAAAATTGACATTTATATTTTCTTTTGTAGCGGATATAGAGGATGTTGCTAGAGCTCATGAAAGCACTGAATATTCTCATTTTCTGTAGTTTCCCTTGTAGGCATGATTGACATATATTGAGTAATAGCCTGCTGTCTTTGTAGTCCCTTCAAGTATGGCATGATCTCTTTGGAAGTAAGGTTGATAAAGATTTTAGAACTTGATTTTTTTGTTTATTTTCTTCAAATGGTGTCTTTGTTTCTGGCAATGTTGCTTTGTTTTTAAAAATGTGTAAGAGTCTGTGAAATTCAGTTGGTCTTGGGAAATCCAGCACTTGACAGATCCTGTCTAACTTTCCCAACAGCTTGCAACCCACATTCCCTTTTCAAGTACCAGTTCTATTTAAGTTTGAAATCAGTGTAACTTTTTTTCAGTAGTGTTTTGTTTATATAGTTCAAGTAGCAATAACTGTAGAAGTGGAAACTTAGAAACTCGCTTCTGCAGAACCAAAGCTCTTTGTGAACGCAGCTCAATCTCATTCTTATGGAGTTAATTTCCACTGAATCTCCCGTAAAAGCACTTTCAAGCAGATAGTAAATACTGCAAGCTTTTTCTGAGCCATTTTGAAGAAGCACAAGGATTATCACAGGTTGTAGTGGTCAACTTTGCAGTACTGATAGAGGCTTTCATTTTGCATGTTGAAGTTCATTTTACACACTTTAATACTGCTTTGCATCAGCTTTCTTTCAAGACAAGTACAGAATAAAACAATTCCTGATACAAGGTTCGGAGAAAATACTGTAAACTTTTCCAAAATGAAATGCCAGTTACCTTGATTTTTGTACCACATCACATTTAGCCAGTAGCACTCAGATATTCTCATTTGCAACAGAATACCTACAGATGTATTAAGTTTGAAGCAGTAGTTTTTTCAATAGCATTGCAAATATTGAGGTAGCTCGAAACTGTGAATACAGGACATTCTGAATGTAAGTTAGGTACTAAAGCACCAAACTAGAGAATGTGTACTTGTTCTGATTAGTTTCTCTCAGTCTCTTAATAGCAACGTTAAGATATTTGAAGGAGGGCAAAAAAGACTGAGCTCTAGAAGCATCCTGTAGTAGTTTGACTGTGACTTGCCAAGAAGATACTCTGTTGCCTTTATGTTAAGCTAAGGGCATAAATGCCAAAATTAATAATTCTTACTGTAGTTAAACCTGTAATGTAAATATAAAGAGGATTATTAATAATGGCATTCTTGCATAAATAGCATCAAGTCAATAGACCATAGTGGCCTGGTTGCTTTTGTAAAGCAGAATAGTGTGAATTTTTTTCTTCTCATTTCTACAGTCAGATCCGGCTAATCAGTGCTTAATTTTTTAAGTCGTTTAAGCATTACAGATTTCTGAGTAGCTGATCTGTTCTTACATAATTTTAAATTCGTTTATATGTCTTGATTTGCATTTTGGAATTACCAAATTCGTATTAACCAGATCTGACTGTGTATGTATATAAAACAGTGTAAATAACCATTTGTAAATTAGTGTGAATTGTACTGTACCTTGCTTTTATGGACTTGTGTATTGCATTGTATTCTCTCCTATTTTGTAGAAATTTTGATGTAAAGAAGAAATCTAACTCTGTGTGCTGACTTCTTTTGTTAAATTTATCTGTAACAAAGCATAGTAGTTACGTTCAGGTATCCATTTATAGCCTTGGACACCCTGTGTCTTTTTTCCCTGCTACCTTTTTGAACATCTTGCTCTTGGGAATGATTCTGGGGGAAAAAAAAAGTAATTCATACAATGCTAAGATGAAGAGAAAGTCTGTTCTGATAGGGCAAATGATATATCTGAGGTACCTGTAAGTACCTGCGGTATAGGGAAGGCTGTTAAAATTAAAAAAAATTCCTATACATTCTTGAATGCTGGTGACTTCTAAACCATAAGCATGTTGAAGTACTCTTAAGTGTGCGCTCCCGTGTGACAGCAATTGAGTTAGTTGTGAAAGAAGTCTCCGAATTTAAATGTTTTTGGTGGATATAGACTTAAAATAGGATTAGTTGCTAACTTGTAAATGCTTATAATGACCCCCTCAACCTCAGATCACTCAAGTGGTTCTACCAGTCACTTTTGTTCACACTAGAATTAGTTAGTTTGCTTAGACTATCTGAGACTTAGATGAGGAGGTATTTTTCCTGTGTGCACTGCTCTCCCTCTGCAACCTCCAAACCCTAATTCATTAGGGGAAACATGATTATAAAAGCTTCCTTTCCATACTTAATCCATATTTTTTTGACTGAAATTCTGTTCTGATTTATTAGTATATGACTCCTCATCAGAATTATTTTGCATGAAGTCCCTTGCTAAAGGGACCTTTGACCTTGGAAGTGAACCATAGGCAGTTGTTGTCCCCAAATGGCCAACTGTATTTCATTACTGTTGCCTTTCAATACCAATCTTGAACTGCATGATGTCCTACAAGCTTGTCCATAGTGTGTTTTTACTGGAAAACACGGGTGTGTGAATCTTGTTGTCCATCTGACGAATTGATCTTGATACAGTTGTCACATGTTGTCACCTCTGCCTGCACTGGATGAAAAGTACACATGCTTATCAGCGTTGATAGTAAAGTTACTGAGGATCCTGGGAAGTGAGCTGGTCATAGAAGTGTCAAGAGATGGGTTGGGCTCAATAGATACAGGTAAAAGGAAATCCAAATGGAAATGAGAACTTCAACATAGCAAGTTACTGAATACGCCTATTGCATGGTGTAAGGACAAGAGCAAATGGGTAAAGCTTGTTTCCAAGTTAAAATTTATTTTAAACCATTTGCTAGCTAGAAAAGGCTTACACAATTAACTCCTGCCAAAAGGAATCTTAAGGTAACTGCTTTTCTAATTGTAACTTTGCTCTGTAGCCCACTGTAATATGATTTCTTGCTCAGGGTAGTTCTCCCTGTAGCTAGTAGAAGAGGTTGACCTCATCCTATCTGTTTTGGGTTAGCTACCTGTTCTTCACAGATACTGTTTTTCCTTTTTGTATTTTTAAATGTGTTCGCAGATGCATGTGAACATGCAGACTTCACGCTGAATGTTTTCATTAGATTTAAGAGAGATGAAAAGCTATGACCTTTGGTCTTGCACAGTATAGATCTTCTGTTAGCCAGCCACATAACTTAAGGGAACTCTTGGCAGTGAGAAGCCACACAAATTTAGGTGGGGTATGTCAGAAGAAAGCAACGTTTGTGGCCTTTAGACCTCTGGAATGGAAAGGAAAATGTGCAAATTGTTTGCATGTGCCAGTTGTGTGGAGGTGCTTAAATGATGTGGTGAGATGCTGGCTGATTTTTTTAAGTGACTTTTCTAAGTGATTTATCTGTACAGTTTTAAGTTGCTGTACCTAGAAACCAGCCAAATTAGGGGGGCAGAGAGGGAGGAGACATTCTAAAAAAGTACCTATATGTTAAAATATAGTTAATTTGCAACCCTTCAGGTGCATGTTGGGCCTTTTCATTTATTTGACAATGTAGATAATGTTGTGCACCAGGTGGTTCAGTAAGGTTTTATTATCCATGATAAATGTCAGAAAACTGACTGAATGTGGGCTGGGCCTGAAGTCAGAGTATATGTAGTCTGACCTGAGAACAAGTGGCCAGGCTTTACCAGATTAACCCCCTTCTGATTCATAATTTTACACTGTTTGCTTCTGTAGCCTTCTGAAAAATTTTGAGCATTTGTCTTAGATTCCCTGTTGAGTAGAATTTTAATTAACAGCCCCCCAAAATACGTGATGCTTATGGACCTTAGGAAATCCTGGTGCCGGTTAAGTCATGTGAACATTTAGAAAGCACATTACTTGAAAATGTAGCGAACGTTAAAAATAAATGGTGAAATTACTTCAGGTACTGCACCAGCCTTATGTTCTGTGATGTTGCAACTGCATGTTTTTTCATGATGTAGTATTTTTTTTTCCACATAGTAGAGATTCATGCAAAATACAAGATGAAGGAGACCACAGAAGAGAAGCATTGAAAACTGTTACATGCAGTCCCGTAAAATGCAGAATAGATTGGGGAAAAAAGTTTCCTAGCTTTTGGTGGTAGTAACTGTCAACTGTTATACAAAAATAATTAAAAAAAAAAAAGAGTAGATGTCAAGTCTTAAGTGTGTGACAGACTTTTTTTTAATTTTTTTTTTTAATAGGTAGAAACATTCTTAACATTTTGTATCTCAAGTACAATCTGTGGTAGTCAGTAATGCTGCTTTGTACACAAGTGCTTTGAATAGTCTCAGCACCAAGAATGTATCCAATCTTTAATATAACTTAGATTCTTTAGTTCTGTCTCAAGCGTCTTAATCCAGCTGTCTACAACCCTTTAATTACTTGCAGAAACAGGGCCATAGCATAGTAGGGATATATTCCTCTTTGTGTCTCTTTTTATTAAAAAACAAAAACAAAAACAATATTTGCCAGTGTTCTTTTAAACATGAGTCCATTTATGTGCTGTGAATAAGTTAAATTTAAGAAGCAACCTTTATCTTCTGGCACTGTCATCCCCCCAAATGTCCCCATGACCCTTTTTGTATGTTGTGGAGTTTAGGTGCATCACTTATCCATTGGAGTGAACTGTATTTCTTTTGAACTAAATGTTATTGAAGCTCTATTATAAGGCCTTCTACCACTGATTAAATGAAGTAATGTACCTTCAAAAGAGATTTATATTGTGTAAATAATTTCAAACTGCAACAATAAAGTTTGTTTCTAACTGCACTATTGGCGTGTATTGTGGTGACTTTACTTTCCCCAGATTTAAAAAAACTGTGGAATACTTAAAGAGTTGTTGTAGGCTTTTGACTTGTGCTAAAATGCATACCTCTATCTGGGATTAATGACCTATCTGAAAGTGCAATGCTTTGAGCTAGCGCTCTGCTTGCACAATGTTGACTCTTAAAATTTTTGCATATTAAATAGCCTAGGTCATTAGCTATTAAAATTTTCACATCTGGGAGGCAGGACTTTATTGAACATGGCTGTCAGTAGGGATCACTACTGAAGAACTGGGGGAAGAAGTCCATCCTGCCGTCAAGTTCTACTCGTGCACAGTAAGGGCTGTGCTAACGGCTTTGTTTTACAGGCTCTGCCTCCAGTGCTAGGGGCATAATGTTAGGCAGTTGCTTGGGGAATGTATAATGAGTATTAGTAAAATTCTGCTGCCTTCGTTTTATTTGTGCAACTGTAAAGACAGTGATTTCACCAAAGCAGAAACTATTTGGGCTTGAGTACAAAGACAGGCTGAGGGAGCTGGGCTTGTTCAGCTTGGAGAAAAGAAGGCTGCGGGGTAACCTAATTGCAGCCTTTCAGTATCTAAAGGGAGCCTATAAAGAGGAGGGGAATCTATCCTTTGAAAGGGTTGATAACAGCAGGACAAGGGGAAATGGTTTGAAGTTGAGGGAGGGAAGATTTATGTTGGATGTCAGGGGGAAGTTCTTTACAGAGAGAGTGGTGAGGTGCTGGAACAGGCTGCCCAGAGAGGCTGTGGATGCCCCGTCCTGGAGGAGTTTAAGGCCAGGTTGGATGGAGCAGGGGGGTTAAATGAGGAGATTGGTGGCCCTGCATGCGGCAGGGGGGTTGGAGATTCATGATCCTCGAGGTCCCTTCCAACCCTGGCCATTCTGTGATTCTGTGAGCAGCCTTAAGCAATTGACCACTGTGAATTTATTGAGGGAAACGCTGAATCAGAGTTTGTATCCGTAATGGATCTTCCTTCTCACTGAAAATTTCTTTCCTACATACACTAAATAGAAAATTTTAGTTTTCTTAGGTCTAGTGGGCTTGATTAAAGAGTTACCAGTCATTGTGTATGTTGGAAGGTATGGATAGAACAAGCAAGTCCTGTTGAGTGCAAAAGAAAACGTATCATTGGGCTTGAGAGAAACCATTAACCCTGCTTTGTAGGATACTTGAGATCCATGCATCTTGGTTTAAGTAGATTTTTTTTTTATTATTAAATGTAATAATTCCTTCTTAATTTGGAAGACCTCTGCCTTTTAAACTTAGTGGTTGTTTTCCATTAGTGCAGTGGTCACACAGTAATGTTCTGTATGCGCAGAAATTGTGGCCTGAGTCTCTAAAACTTCAAAGCATTGCTGTCACTGACCTAAACCTGTGTCTTACTAGCACTAGGCTTTTTGTCAAGGCACTGTTTCTGTTACAGGATGGGTAAGACCAAAGTTGTTTTTCAGTTTAATGGAAAACATTCAGTGACAAGAGATCTAGGGTTACTCATCCACGCAGAATTGCTGCCTGGAACAAGGAGATGATGTTTCTCTGGAGTCTCTGTCTTGGCTTTACAGAAAATGCTGAGCAAGCTCATACTTGAGCTAGAAGTTGTCACTGGGGAGTAATACAGAGTTTTTTGAAGGCCAGTCTAGAAATCAAGATCTTGAGTAGAGCATTTTCCTCAAGATTTGTTAACAAACTACAAACGCATGATAGGGAAAACAGTGGTGTATGTACTGAATTTCAATACAGTATGTATTGAAATGTCAACTGTGTAAAATGTGCACCTGTGGAAAACAAAGGTTGGCTTTAATTTTTAAGTTTCTATCAGATTTATTAAATAGAAGCCTTTACACCCACTAGCACAGCAGAGTCAAGTTGCACAGGAGTGTGTTGGAATCCTCTATGCATGTCAACATATGTGTCCTAACGACAGCCTCATTTTACAACCCGTCCTTTCTACTGACAGCTTTTCTCTCTTTAAGTTTCACAATGTGCTTTTACTGCTGACAAGTAAGGACTGAAACATTTCTTTCATCAGGAACTAGCTTTGAAATGGCAAGTGTGACCTTTGGCTTGTATACTCTTGGAAGTCTTGCTTAAGCTGCTAACCATAACTTGTTTTCTTCCCATCCCCTGTTCATGTTCCCTGCAATTAGACTGCAGTTCATCCTTATCTTAATTTCTTGCAGTGCTATTTAGAATAATGCTACTTCTCAGTATTTCAAAGTTTTAGGAGTATGAATAGAGCAGTTACTTCAAAGGCCAAAGGTGGTGTCTCCTTCAAGTGACTTCATGACTAACTGGGCAAG
Source organism: Lagopus leucura (assembly GCF_019238085.1). Classification (NCBI taxonomy): domain Eukaryota; kingdom Metazoa; phylum Chordata; class Aves; order Galliformes; family Phasianidae; genus Lagopus; species Lagopus leucura. The sequence goes on along the minus strand of NW_024962335.1, from coordinate 28,495,994 downwards.
TCAGATGCACAGCTTTTTCTTCATTGCAGTTATTTTCTGTTGACACCTTTTTTTGTGTCATGTGGAACAGAACAGGAGGACAGACTCCAGCACTTACCCGCAGGTGGCAATGAAGCTGCAGGCTGTGTCTCATTGTTCAAGAAGCATTTCAAGACAGTTTATTTCTGTAGTATAGCATGCCTTACATTGAGTTAAATGGGAAAAGGGTGTTCTTTTATCTCTCGATGAGTTGCAGCCAAGATCTGTAATTGCCTTGCTCTTAATGTTGCATAACTGTTAGCAAGACTCAAGCCAAGCATTAATGAATTTCATCAGAACTTCATTTTTTAATGAGCATCATTAATCGTTAGTCATGCATGCTGCAACCTACACTTCTCTAAAGTGGGGATTTGCCAATCGTCTTGCACTATAAAAACAGCAGCATATTTTCCCCAGATTTTATCAGTAAAATAACAGCATGAAAAGACTGGAGCTAGGGAGACAAAAAAGTGCCTCCTTTATTTGAACTTTTAAATACTTGAGATGCTCTCTGAAAGTTAGTCTGCAATTTCTGCTTGTGAGCAGCTGCTGCTGCCCAGCTTTCTTCTCTACAGGCTTTGATAATACTGTGAGAGCTGGTAGGGATCTTACGTACCAAACTTGAGAGATACGCCTACCATGGATTCTTAAGATGGATTCACTGGGCTTCCTCTAGCTCTTGTTACAAACTCCCATAAGTTTTTTAAGGCAAACCTTTTCAGCTTTGGAAAAATGACAGCTAGTGATCCACTGTCCAGTATTTATTCCTTCAGGTTGTGCCTAAAAACCACAGAAGGAACATCAGCTTCCTGACTGCTTCAAGCACTTGTCTGGGTTTAGCAATTCAGGTGACCAGTCAGTGCTTGTCCGGATTCACTCCCCCAAGTGCCACTGGGGGAGAGCAAGTGAATGGCTCCTTAATCTACAGTTAAACCACACCAACAGCAATACTTTATTTGCACTGAGCTGCCTTATAGCTCATTCATACTCCCTCTATAACCGATTGGAGCTGACTACTTGCAGAGGTGGGTGAATTAAGTTGTCACGCAGATGTCACTGTGTGTATTAGAGCTTTATGAGAAACAAAACCTTTTTCTTGTTGTGAATACTAGAGGGATTATGATTACTCTTATCTCCAGCCCCTATAGTGCAACATCTCACTAGAGATAGATGCTGGTTAGTACCAAGATTTCAAAAGCAGATTAAACAAGCAAAAGAGATCGAACCGCATCTAAATACTGCACAATAAATACACACAATATATGGATTGCATCAATGAATTGGTGACTGAAACTACTGAGATCTCTTTTCTGTGCCAAGTTTTTTACGTCATTCATTGTTCTGATTTATAGCTGCTTCCTGGGAGAATGATGTGCTTGTGTTAGGGTACTGCAAGTGGAGAACTACTTTGAGTCCCAAAATCAAGGGTTATTATGTTTTGTCACTGAGTAATATTATTTTGTCATATCGTACTTCATAATGCTGGACCAAACAGGGTATTGCTGCTGTTTCAAATCCTCCTTTGGGTTATGAACAAATGCACACATCAGGTGGAATCATCGGCATGACTGTGTATCTGTTTGGTTTAATACCTTGCTCTGCTGTTAACCTGTTAACTAGCCCAATCTGGGCCATCTACCTGTGTTTTAAATTTCCTTTTTCCCACCATATTTTACATAGGTCACTTGGGTCTTAGTTTTATCCTGTATACTGATAAAAATGTGTCAGAAATGCAAACACCTACTACTAGCACAATTAAACAAATCCCTTTCTGTATATATATGTCTGTATAACAAATACAATACAATTAGTGCAAATAATGTAAATAAATTCATGAAGATCTAAAACCAAAACAAAGTCTTCTGAAACTGAAAAGCATGATGAGATTTTGAGAGCTGAAAATGCTGTGAGCAGATAGAGGACACTGTTCTTTAACTCCATCAGTTACTTACAGCTGGTTGTGAACAATCTTCTACCAAAACCATCAGTCCTAACTGCTGTCTATTGTGAGTACTCTAAAGAGAGCAAAAAAACAGCTGGCTGGCAGATATACTTTCCTTGTCAAGGGAAATAATCTGAAGTTGTAAAATGTTATCTTACTGTGGTATTGTTCTATCAAGAAACACTTGGCATAAAATAATTCCATTTCATAAAATAACATAAAATAATTCAATATTTATTTAAATACATAGTATCCGGGTCACGGATGACAGATAGTATCTCTGAGTTGCAATATCTAACTACTGACTGTATTTTTTAAAATAGAGCAGTAAACGAACAATTATCTGTGCTATGAATGAGCTTAGACATGCAAAGCTCTTTTGCTTTTTACTTTGTGTGTAAATATACAGAGAGAGAAAGAGACAGTCTTCCACTCAAGGACCTTGCAACAGAAATAAAGGTAAAAGAGGGTCGTGTTCCCATTTTACAGGTAAAGAAGAACACAGTAGAAGTATAAATTGCAAACCCAGCTTTACACAATGGCTTTGGTAACATGAGCCAGAATCAAACACAGATATTAAACGGATCAAGGTTTTCAAATGCCTCTTTCTCCTGAGGAGAAATGGTGCTCACTGAGACTCAAATGTTCCTATGATTGTGTTCTATTTACTGAAAGTTTCCTGAGATCTGGAGTGATGTATAAGGCCTTGATGAAGCTGTCTTTTCAATTAGGAAGGCAAGCACGTATCTCTCCTGCATGTGTGTGTGTCTCCTCAGCACTGGGATGGTTCTTCTAGAAAGGCTCTTTTTGTCACCCTCCTAAAACCAAGGCAAAAGAGACACTCTTATAAGAGACGACAGAAAAACTTTGAAAGTTCAAAATGCTTTTGTGAAATAATTTCCAGGGTACTATTTTACTTGTAAATCCAAAGATCCACCTGCAACAATTGCTGACAACACTAACAAGTGAATGATATTCAGCGTAATTTCGGATCCCCTAACGATTTCCTGGCTATCCTTTGATTATCTGCCATGTGCAAGCAGCCAGTCTTGACTTGAAGGGAACCTGAAATGGAGAGTTCTCTGCATGGGCAGATACCGTGTTCTTAAGTTCAGAATATGTGTGAATTCATTTGCTTTAAATTCCTTGTGCTTTTCTGTACTTCAAATTTTACATTGCTGTTCTCAGAACCGTAAGGTGTACTCCACTACTGACCCTCTCTGTGTGTCCTTATTGCTTCTCCCCTGCATTCATGTAATTATTTGTTGATATTTCTCGATTAATAATCAGTGATCTGTTCCACCAAGGCAGAGTTACCATCAGGCAGCATCTCCCTGCGTTAGGACAACATCTAGATTTCTTTGCACTGAGACCCATGGTACTCGAGTCACTGAGTTCGCAACGTGATCCTGATTGCACTATGATGGCCCTGACTGCTCTGCCAAACTGCTTGTTGCCTAGAAATTGGTCAAAAACACTTTTATATTCATGTTAGGATCACAGATGGCACTACTAAATAGCAGTGGGCCGTGAACTGTTCCCTCTCACCAGATATCTGACAAACGGTAATAATTCACCACTGACAACTATTTTTTGAGATCTGTGATTTAGCCAGTTTTTAATTAGAGCTCGCTAAAACAATTCTTCTGTAAAAAGAATTCTGTTTGTCAAAATCCAAATGTTTTGCAAGTATGTGTCAATTCTGACAAATATTTTTAACAAGAAAAAGTCAAAACATTTCATTTTTACTTTCTTGATTTATTTTAATAATATCGAAACATTTTGTTTTGATATAAGATAAAACTGTTTTGACTTCATCCTGTTTTCATTTCATTTTTTTTCTATATAAAAGTATCTTTAACATGCTTCAGATTAAATATACCAGCTAACACTTCATATCTGACATAAAAGAAAAGCTCAAGTGAGATGGATAAACATTATCCAAATTAAGTATTGGAAACATGTTGGTAGTTCTAAATCAGCTTGGAAGCAATTTTTAACCCATTTTACTCTGATTTGGAAACTGTCTCAGCTACTCTCCAGCATTGGATGTGGTCCATGACTGATATCCAGAAGGGGAGGGTACAAAAGTACTGGTGTGTCATTGTCATCTTCCCCTATGTCACCTCTCCAAATGTGTGCTCTAAAGTCTCACAGGGCCAAATGAAAGGCTTCAAAATCAATATTGACACTGAAAACATTTATCATCTTGTGGCTCATAACCAGGTATTATGAGGCATGGATGAGAGGATAGTTTGCTGTTTTTCCAGAGCCATGACAGGCTCTGTGGTGTCTTTACCCATGCACTACATTGGATTCTTGATTCAGCACCTTGA
>NW_024962335.1:28422703-28491688 GCF_019238085.1 Lagopus leucura | reverse complement strand
TTCCCCTTGTCCTGTCTCCACTCACCACTGAAAAGAGTCCGGCCTCGCCATTCTGCCCCCCGCACCTTACATATTTATAGACCTGGATCAGGACTCTTTTCTCAAGGCTGAACAGACCCAGTTCACTCAGCCTTTCCTCATAGGGGAGATGCTCCAGGCCCTTCACCATCTTCGTGGCCCTCTGCTGGACTCTTTCCAAGAGATCCCTGTCTTTTTTTGTATGGAGAGCCTAGAACTGGATGCAGTACTCCAGATGAGACCTCACCAGGGCAGAGTAGAGGGGGAGGATCACCTCCTTTGACCTGCTGGCCACGCTCTTTTTAATGCACCCCAGGATGCCATTGGCCTTTTTGGCCACAAGGGCACACTGCTGGCTCAAGGAGATGCCATGCAGCCCACTGTGGGCACCAAGTGAAGAGCAAAAAATGATAACAGAACTGACAAACAAACAAACAAACAAACAAAAAGCAGTCATAAAGACTTTTCTCCCTCTGCTTGTGTGTAGAAAAACAACCACTTGTTCAAAATGGAAAATTGGATGAAATGGGCATTCCGATGGGAAATATCTGCTTTCAATTCTGTATCCTGCACAATGACTGAGACTGAGACTGTTTTTTTTTTTAAAAAAAAAAAAAAAAAAAAAAAAAGCAAAGCTTTTTATTTCCAAATTGCAGCTACACTTTTAAACTTACGTAGTAGCCACTAAATCTAAGCATGTGAAGTATTTGGCTAAAAATTACAAATGCTATTTTCATCTGCAATGTTTCAGTTTGTCCATGTCCAACACTTTACAGTTTCAGATGCTGGAAAAAAAAACAAAAAACCAACAATCAAAAGCTACAAAAAATATGTTGAAACAGAATAGCCTTCCCTGTCAATATTTTATATATATATATATATTTACATATATATATATATATATAGCCAAATCTATGCAACAGATGTCTCTGTGAAGCAGGAAGAACCATGATGCCCAGAAATATACATCCCTTACTGTATAGTGGGGATATTCCTGGCAATTACTGACCTCCACCTGTAAAGCCAATATCACTTCTTGAGGAAAAACAACCTTGATCCAGGGTACTCAGAAACACAAGCAGTTGCAGTGATCCCAAACTCCCTGCAGGCTTAGATTCTTAGATCTAAAATACCACTGGAGTTGATGGGGGTAAATTTCAACTCAATGGGGTGGACAGTTTTTGAGGGTGAGAAGCAATAAAGCAAGGAAGTTGCATCCAAACATGAGGAAGAACTTCACTTGCAGAGTGATGAAGCACTGGAACAGGCTGCCCAAAGAGATGATGGAGTCTCTTCTGGAGACACTGAAAACTTGTCGGAATGCTTTCCTGTGCTACCTGTTGCAGAGAAGCTGCTTTAGCAGGAAGGTTGGTTTGCTGATCTCTAGAGGTCCCTTCCAAACCCCGGGATTCTGTGGTACATTAAGTAACTACTTAACTAAATGAATAAAAAAGCTCTCTGCTAATCAGTAGATCTTCTGTCTCTTACTGATTCATATTCTGAGTGACAAAAATGTTATTTATTTATTTATTTATTTATTTAGCGTATTTTCTCCCACTAACACTGCAGAGAAACTGTAGCAATGAGTGATCTAGATGTTCTTTTGCATCAGCAAAAGAATTTTTACTGAACTTTATTCTATTTCTCCCATGCAAAGTCATTAAAGGACATTTCTAATAGAGAACTTAATTTTGTTTGGAGAACCTTTAGTTCCAGTGATGCATAAGGAGGCTGCTTTTATTTACAGCACCCTGGCCATAAAAAATACTGATTTCAGTTTGGGTTGAGATTGCTGCCTAAAATCTTGGTCCTTCATAGCTAACATATATTTTATCAGAGCTGATCAGCCCAAATCTTGCTTTTCAAGCCATATTTTCCAAAAGTAAGTAAAAATATACTTCAGAATACTCCTGCTCAATTTGCATCCTCTAATGAAATACCTAATGTAAATAAAGCTATGTAATGTAGCTAATGTAAATAGAGCTACAAGCTCTACTGTTTAGTGGCTTGTGTTAGTAATGGTAATGGGAGGACGGTTGGACTAGATGATCTTGTAGATCCTTTCCAACCTTGTGATTCTGTGATTCTATGATTCTAAAGAAGAAGTAAAAAGGAAGAACAAAGGAGAATTTTTTAAAAAAGTAAACAAAACAAGACATATATCAAAGACATATTTAAGAAGGGCAGTGCAAACAGCAAGATTACGTCAACAAATGGAAGCATTACTTGTGTGAAATGCACATATACTACCAAGTTTGTTTTTTATCCTTACCATAATGCAAACACATACGTAACATTTTATCCTTATACTCAGGAGAACCATTTAAGGAGAATGCTGTTCTACAGGGAAGTCTTCACAGGTGGCCATAATACCATTCAGTTTATTGCTTCATTGGAGAAGGCCCAGCAGGCAACCCATAAGGATACCAATATCTGCCAGTATTTTTGGAAACAGTGGAACACAATACAAAATTAGTTCTGAACATAAACTCTGCCAGATTCTTTCTAAGGCCTATGTGAATTTCCAGAGTAGAACCGGTCTTTGCAAGTGGACACAGAAGAGAGGACTTAGAAAGTGTAGGGCTTTTTCAATTTTATTAAATAGAGATGTTGACTATGCTTGTATACAAGACTGTGTGACTCTACAAGATGTGAATACATCTGGAGTATCTGTTTTCAGAAAGAGCACACTTGGATATATCCAGAGCAGCGCCCAAGAACTTGGAATTTTCAGCAGAAGCACTATGGATTTTGTGCTGAGTTGCTAACATCATGGCAACCTCATGTGATTCTAAAGATACTGACCATGTATAAGAGGTATCAGCGAGCAGCAGACTGAACAAATGAAGTATTTATTTACTGTGCAGTATATGTGCTGTTCTTGTTAGCCTCTGCTGAATTTGACTTGGCCAGATATAGAATCATAGAATCATATGTGTGGGGTCCACCAGAGGAAACAGGTTTGACATCCTTGACTGAATGAGAGGACTGCTGTATCTGCCTGAAGGAAGGGTTACAAGCCACTCTCATCTGTAACCCCCTTGTTTAGACGTTCCTAACCTTTTCCACTGTCCTCTCACCTCTACAAACAAAATGCTTCATCACAAAAGCAATAATGGCAAAAAAGTTACATTTAAATCTATTGGTGGCTGTTAAAACATGATATCGAAGTACCTTGTAAACTAAGTTGTTGCATTTGGAACAGGATGCCCAGGGAGGTTTAGGAGTCACTGTCCCTGGAGGTGTAAGAAACATGTAGATGTGGCACTGAGGGACGTGGTTAGTGGGCATGCTGGGGATGGGCCAATGGTTGGGCTAGATAATCTCAGAAGTCTTTTCCAATCTTTATGATTCTGTGATTCTCAAACTTGCACCAGTTTCACGGAAAGTTTCTGTGCCAGCTCTGCATCTAAAAGTGATTATATATTTTTAAAGGTTATTGTACTCGAGTAAAGAAGGTTTCTATTAATTCGTTAGATGATTTTTTTTTTTTCCAGAAAGACAAGATTGCTTTTACTTTTAGAGTGGAGGAGAGCACTGCTTTTTTCCTCCTCTCCAGGCAGAATTTTCTGGGATTACACTTTTCACAGCTGCTCACAACTAAATCTTGTTCAATGAGATGATCAGTTCAATGTGCTCCATGAGAAAATAGGACTAGTACCTGGGGAGGACTGGCTGCCACCCTTCAACTTCTGCAACATTTAGATAGGAATCTTTCTTTGTTCCTAATTTAAGATTTGACTCTGAACGTGCTTTTCAAACTAATCCTTTCTTCTACTCCATATATAATCTAATAATGGCTTGTGCCCTGCCGTGGCTCAAACAGCATGTAGGAGGGCTGTGCTGGGCTAATACTCCACTGTATTCATTTGCTCATGTGGCTTATTCACATTTCTTACCTATCATCAAGAGTTCTTTTAACTGGAAGACTCCAGGGCAAGCTGAGCTTATGAACATGTAGCAAGTTTCACAGCAAGGTCTCTTCTCAGTTATTTCTCTGAATCCTATCAGTTGTGGTTAGTTATGTATAAACACAGCCGGAAGATACAGAGGTCTGATGAGGAACCTTCTAGAATAGGCTGTGCTAAGGAATCACTAATTGTTTTAATCTCATATATTTTTAAATTTAAATAGATCTGTTTCCACGGTGAGTTCTTCTGCCACCATCTCAGTGGCTTTTTGTCCACTGTCAGAATAGTAATGTATTTTTTTTTTCCTTCATGAGAGAGACATAAAATAAGTGCTCCCTCCTCTTCATTCACAAAGCTTTTTAATAGAACTCAGAACTATCAAGATCCATGTTGTTAGATTGTTTAGGTAGTGAAGCCATTTCTTTTTTCCTTAGCCTTCTGAAGGGGAAATGGTTTTAAGTTGAGGGAGGGAAGATTTAGGTTGGATGTCAGGAGGGAGTTCTTTACCAAGAGGGTGGTGAGGTGCTGGAACAGGCTGCCCAAAGAGGCTGTGGATGCCCCGTCCCTGGAGGTGTTCAAGGCCAGGTTGGATGGGGCCCTGGGCAGCCTGGTCTACTATTAAATGGGGAAGCTGGTGGCCCTGCATGTGGCAGGGGGGTTGGAGATTCATGATCCTTGAGGTCCCTTCCAACTCAGGCCATTCTGTGATTCTGTGATTCTGTGAATGTCGATATCTATTTATTTAGATTGTCTAATTAAAAATAGACTGCCTAAGACAGATTATTAAAATTTATTTTTCTGGAAAATTATATTCTGATGGGAAATGTAACCTAAAAAAAATTAGGAAAATATTAATATTGCAAAACAGATTGCAAAAAAAATAAAATATGGTTTTAGCTGATTTGATCCAAGTGAAAATAATTCATGCATAACACTCTACTAGACTTACAAAGAATATTTAATTTTTCATTCTGCAATAAAACACTGAGTGCTGTTTCTCTTCCAGCAAGTTGTTTCATTGAGACATTTGGTCTTTCTTCTATTCCATGAGCAAAGCTCCCTGGAGGACCACATCTCCCACAACATAATGAATAATTTCCTGTGACTACGCCAGCTGGTACATTACAGGAAGGTAGATCCCATGGGGAGAGTGGGGACATTGGTCTCCTGATTGATTCTCATAAAGCCACAGTGCCAAAGAAGGCAAGCACTGAATGCTCTTAATCTGTGTCAGAATGAAACACTGCAAGCCAGCTTCACATGGAACAATTGATTTGGAGAATATCAGAACAACTATGATTTATTTTTGAAGACATAAAAATACTGGAATTTTCTTGGGTATTCTTTCAACATGACCATCAGCACTGTTCTGATGTTTTTGGACTCAAGGCCTAAGCAGCCAGCTCTCTCAGCACTGTTTGATGGATGTCCCAAATTTCTTTGCTCAGACAGACATGTCCCTAGTAACCCTTCTTCTTGAAATTGAAATGTAGCTGCTTTCATGGGCTTAATAGACATGATTTTTGCCATGTGCTACTTCAGACTTGGAATTGGAGTTTTTAATTAGGGTTTTAAATTTGTTCTGATTGTGGAGCACCCCTTTTTCTCATAGTAATTTCTTGTTTGTTATTTCCTGCAACTGTGTTAGCAACCTTTCTCATGAAAGCCTTTGCTTTTAATGACAGATTGGTAGACATTTCCTCCCCAAGTTTGACAAATTCTGTTTTAAAGCAATTTATACCTTTGGTGTCCAGAGTTATCTTTACTCAAGCTTAATTACATGCCATGTGGGAAAGTGCTTCCTCTGCTCATACCAGTCCTGTTGCAAGATTAATTCATTTCATGTCCTGAGGCCTTAGACTGAGAAGCAGCCCTGCATCTTCCCCTGCTGCCCTTATCCACAGCCACCAGCATTTTGAGGACCACATTCTCTCTTCTGCAGGTGGAGAGCCTTGAGGCACCTTGTATCCCATACAAACACTGCTCCTTGACTCTCTCCATGGCTGTTGCCTTATCACTTCTATGTCCTTGTAAGATTTTGGAGAGTTATGACAGGAACATGAAGCAGACACAGTCACATGGTGCAGTTCTGCTTTCTGCTGGCCGTTCCTTCCCTCCTTATTCTTGGTGTCCCATTTGTCTCTTCAGTCACTGCACAGGGGGACTTGATGTTTCCATGGCATTATCCACAGTGGCGCCATGCTCCTTCCTGAATGATAATTAACAAATTCATGCCCAAGTGCAGTCCTTTGCTTTTCTTGGTGTTTATTTGCTTTTCCTGGCTACCTTATCACCTCCTCACCCAATAACTTTCTCCCACAGATGGACCTTTGGATTTCCAAGATGCTGTCTGTGCCAAATACTTCTGCTGCTGGCTCATGTCACAGCCCCAGCGTGGGAGCTGTGCTGGAGATGTCCGGGAGCTCAGCTTGGCTACTGCTGCCCTACGCAAAGTTTCCACTCTGTTTTCCTTCTCATTTTAGTTTTGAAATGAGCTGCACTGATTCTCAATTCCTTCTTAAAAACCTTTAGTACCAAGTGGGATCCTGCATGTGCTTCCCGCCATCTCTTCTGGCACTCTTGCTCAGGAAGAAGGCTTTCACTGGCTTTCAGATTGCTCACTTTGAAAATGGAGGGCTGTTTCTGTATTGTATTTTCTTAGGCCTGAGTGGTTTTCTTTCCATGGCACAAACCAGAAACTTACTTACACTCCTTGATCCCCTAGTTCCCCATGATTCAGAACTCAGTCTTGTACAGAATCGAACTTTGACATTTTCTCTTCCAACTTTATGAGTTCAAAATGCCACACTACTGGGGAGCAGAATTCCAGAACGGAGATGTTTTTCTCTAACCCTCAATGAGAGACTATATCAAGACAGGAAAAAATTCACTGTAGATTAAGCTGCTCTTCACCCTCCTGGGCAAACCGCCCTGCAGACGCCTCTCTTGGCATGGGGCCGTGCTTCCAGGCGAGCGGCACACACACCCTACAGCTGCTGGGGCAGGGCAATGGAAGTCATCATGCCCACATGTGGAAGAGCATATCTGACCTCTCTGTGTCTGTCTGTCTTCCCAAATGCACAGGATCGCTTATACTGTGAAATCACCATGACGGGTATTTGCCTCGCCCTGTGACATGATTGCTAGACTGTTGTACTGGGATCCAGTGGCGGATAAGACTCCCCCAGGATGCTTGCTCTTACCACCGGCCGTCACATCCCACTCAGGCATACAGAAAGGACAATGGTTATTTTTAAAAGAGAAAAAGCAGTACCAGTAGAATTGGTGTGGCTTTGATCCACAGAAACTTGGACTAAGCAGTACTTCTACCGTGTGCCTACCATTGCAGGTGCAATGTACAAGTTACCAGGGATTTCACACAGTCTATTTTAACCTGTGTGCAAAACCAGGCTCCCTGAAAGAATGTGAAAGTCGTGACAATTAATGTACTGCAGCCAGTAATGCTAAAAATCCTGCTCTGTGTGTTAAGCTCATGATGTGCCTCAGCTGTTGCTCGTTTCCCACATTCTAAAAACAATATAGCAGTCTTTCTTCACATTAAGCACAATAATGGTGCGATGTTGCCATGACTAGAAGCAATTGTTAAACAGATCTCCTTATTATATATAATTACCTCACTGTCTAAGCAAGCAGCCACACAGAGCAGCTTAATTTTTCTTAAATTTAATTGAAATCTGACAGTATTGCAAACTCTCAGAATACTGTAACAAAAGGGCTCGGTATGCAAAAAGTAATTTGTTGCTAATTTTGTTCAGTGCTTTGAAAGGTTGCTGGGAGTAGGGGACCACAAAAGAGAATACACTGCTCTAAGCTGGGATTTTTTTATCATTTTCTAAATGACATAGTGAATGACAGGGAAAAGCCGCACGATAGTGGCTGAGTGGGTATTGATGGCTGCTGCGGAGTTAAATGATGTACTGGCACTAAAATATAGTGAAAGAACAAATCATCAGCGACTTTCCTATTTCATTCTTTCAAGAATAAAAACCTACATCAAGAATTCCATAACTTGAATTAGATTTGTTAAAAAAGACAAAACAAAAAAACAAAAAAACCCCAACAACCCTAAAAAGCCTAACCAAAGGAAATACGCATCAGACAAGGCTGGTGGTGCGCCCACGCTCCCTCACCCACAGCTGCAGCAGCACAATGGGTGAAGGGCTCGGAAAAGAACATGAAGACTTTTGAGGAGATCCAGGTTGTGCTTTTCAAAAACCTGATAAAGTGTGGAACACAGCGGGAAATCTACTAGAGGGGGAGAAGAAAACCCGCATGGAAGGAGAATGGTTATTCTTTCAGTCCACCTGGGTACACTCAGCTCTGGCACCTCTGGCACCTATCCTCCTGATAGGATGAGCTGGTTTCTCTTGTTGATGGATGGAGACAAGCTTCCACCAGGCAGGAGGAAAAGCTTGCTGTGATACATGACAAGCACAGTACCTGCTGGTTTGTCTTGTTATAGTGCCATGTGCTGGGGCTCTCCCAGACCAAGCTGCAAGTATTCAAGTTATTGAATTCAAGTCAGTACACTCTGGGGCTAAGAAGCACGAATGATTTACATGCCCTGTGGATTAGGGACCCAGAGACACCTGAGCCCTGCCAGCTGGGCACTACTAGCACATGCACTGGTGTTCATAGATTGGGTGCTGCTGAACTGAGCTTTGTGATGCACAGACAGCACAAAATGCATACAAAATAGGTGGATCCTGATGAACACAGATTTCTTTCTCTTGAAGCAGAGTGGGTCCAGGGACTTATAAACAACCTCAGCTGGGGGTGGGCTGGAAATTCCCGACAACTTGCACTCCTCAGCTGGCAGGGCTGAGTTCACTTCCTGCCGAAACCACAGCAGTCACACTCTAGAAGTGCAAAAAGTGTAGGATTAGAGAGGAGATGACCTCAGTGATGAGAGGTGGGCTCCACCCTCCTTGCTCCACGGGGGGTGATAGCTGCCCTGCAAATGACTACAAGGTCCCCACGTCCCAACGCGGTCTGGACATGATCAGTGACCTCACAAGCTTATTATTGCTTTGTACTTCACTGGCACTTTTTCACTTGAATTTTTCATTTATCCATCCAATATTTTAATTCTCCCAATATTTCTTAAGCCACTCTTGGGTCCAATTATTAGCAAAAAGACAGGGGAACTAAGAATAATCTTGCTTACTCTGCTAGAGTATAGGTCAGCTTTTGGCAGCAAGGATGTTTGTAGTTGTATTAATACAAAAAATGCTTTAAAAAAAAGAAAGAAAGAAAAACAATCAAAGCTTGTATGTCTTAACCAAAATGTAATGAGAGCTCATCTGCAATGCCCCATGTGCAAACAGTTCTATTTCCTGGCAGACCTTTGAGACCCAAAGTGGGGACCTCAACAGCCTAAACCAACCAGCAGTCCTTAGGTAGCAGACCTATCCAGGCAGCCAAAACGATGTACCCAAAGGATTCTGAGGAAAAACACCAATGCAGCATCTACACTGTCAGCAGCAACAGGCAGAGGGACAGAAATGAGTGTGTGCAAGCAGAGCTAAGAACTGCTGCCTGCACAGAAGAAACGTGTGGAAATGGAGTAAAGAGAGAAAGGGAACCTTTGTAGCACACATGTCACTGGGGAAGATGATTTTAGAAATTTCTTGCTTCTAGATGGTACCTTGCTTTAATTTGGCTCAGGTAGGAAAAGTCCTCACAAGAAGAATTAAGAGTACATGCCAGTAAACGTGAACAGACACCTACAGCTTGGGTAGGTCAAAGAAACCTGTCATGAATAAGTCCTTGCAGTGATTTCATCAACACATAGCAGCTCAGAAATGCCGTGTTTTGCTTTAAGGCACTATGTGGTTAAAGAAGCCATTGGCAGTCCAGGGATACACGAACAAACCACATTGACAAGAGGATACATGGGATCAGGTGGATAGACCCTGAGGGCAAGGCAGGCTTCCTGCCTCTTGGTCAGTGTGGTGTAGTAGCAAAGGGGTAGATGAGCATGCGTATGGCTGCCATGCCCTGCCCACAGCCTCTGAGACAAGAACCAGAGTGTCTGGGAGCAACAGGCCCCTTGTAATTTCCCAGCAAATTCATTCTTGCAGTAGTCTGCAACCAGCAAACTGATTCAGTAAGCAAAACAGAGATGAGTCAAAGCTGTTGGATGACACTGTTACCATCTTGGCTCCAAGTTGAGGAAGCTTCCGCTCTAAAAACACCCTCACTTCTCAGAAAAGAGAAGAAAGAAAGAAAATATATAGTTCAGGACACAAATTCCACATGCCACAGACCCATGTAGATGGGCCCAGAGCCTGACAGGTGAGCAGCGGTGGGATTTAGCTACTCAGGCTGCTAGGATTGAGTGCCTGAGGGAGTGTTAGTGAAGGTAGTTAGAGGCCACACCGTGGTGGGAGAGGTTTCACACAGGTTGTGGTGTCATTATCCAAGCACCAACTGAAACAACTCTCAGGGCTTCCAGCTGCAGCCTCCCTCCAAAACCCACTGCCTCATTTCCTTGAGGCTTACAGTGTTGTGTAAGCCTCAGCAGAGGTGCTTAGGGCAGTGTGAGGGTCTGCCTGCTGCTCTGCTCCTGGATGTGGCAGTGCTCAAGGCCGGCCCAGGTGCTGTCCTTGTGGACAGTTGCTGTCAGCCTGAATGTGGCTGGGAAGCAACAGCAGGAGCGCGTCAATCAGCGACCAGCATAGGAATATCATTAAGCAGAAGAGGTTAAAAATAGGATTTTGCAATCTAGTGAGCGGAAATTTCAACCAGATGGCAGAGGAAGGAAGGAGATGTTGTTCCCACTCCTAAGGTAAGGATTTTTGCTAAATTATTAAGTATCAGAAGGTTGAGGAGGAGAAGGCAGGCATACAACCTTGCACTAGAAGGCTGTGGGGTCAGTGTTGGCCACGAGCTCTGTGAAGTGCTTAGTGTCTGTCTGTCCTGTGTGCTGTGGCTCACAGGGCTTCTGTGGTCCTATTGGTGTGCTGAGAGAGGCATGAAGTGAAATGGGCATCTCCTGCCCACCAGGCATCTGCTGTGGGCCTCAGCTAGTGGGGTGCCCCAAGGGAGGCAAACGGTGACCTGCAGTTCATGTAGCACCCATGGGTGTCATGTGAGGTGTGACTGTGGGGTGCTTGATTGGGGCATGTGTATGACTTCTAAACAAATGTTGGCAGGTCTGAGGTTGGTTATCTCTCACTGCTGTTGGTACTGTGTGTCCTGTGGAGAATAGAGTTGGGTTTCATCCTGCTGCAGGAGGAGACAAACACATAGTTGAGAGATGGCTGAGGTCATCCTTTGTGTTGCCTAACTGATAATGACTTATTATAGTAAAAGGTCACCTGCCATTACTGGCCCTTGGTCACCGCAGTCTGGTAGGCTGGCACCTTCCCCTGAATGCACTGATCTGGCCTGCAATGTGTTCCAGCTAGAGGAACCTGCTGCTTTGTAACAGGCTAAATGGCTGCATGGCTGGGGACCCACCTATATAAAATCAACTTCTGTTATTATGTTCTTTATGCAGTAGGAAAAATATTTTTCAGTAAGATTCTTTCCCTTTTTAGGTTCACCAGTTGCTGCACCTATGTAGATGCCCTTGCCAAAGGCAGGGATAAGGGGTGTGAGGTAGGACGTTCTGTGAGAGGTGCTGCTGGCTGATGCTATTAGGAAGTGCACGTGGAAGAGTTAGGCTCTGCATCCGTGTCTGCTGCCACACAGAGTGATGAGCCTTCTACACCTGGCATCTCCCTTCCTTTCCTCTGCCCCATGCTGCCCTCTCCCTGCCTCTGCTTCTGGCCCTGTCTCCTGGCCCCCTGTGGTGCTTCTCGTTAGCCAGATCATGAGTTGGTTCAAACAAGCTATTGTTGAGTAAGGGTTATTTTTTTTATCTTCTCAAATGTGTGCTTAAATTTTAATTAAATTTCCCGTTATAATTTTGGAAATAGTGTTTAGCTAAAACTAATGCTAGGAATAAGGAAGTACTCTGCAGTAAGACAGGTTTTACTCTACATTGTGAAGATGCTTCCTGGTATCTCTCATCCCTCAAGTATGAAGTTGTCATACATTGTCATAAAGTAAACTGTTGGAAGGGTGGGGACAAGGCTATTCTGGGGCTCGTTAGCTGTGCAAAATGGTTGCATTCAGAAACAGCGTGATAAATTAGCTTCTATTTTGGACATGTTTCTTACAGCTCTTTCTTTTAGTTTTTAATGGATTCTCTTTTTCCAAGTGAAGCTGTATGTGAAAAGGTGCTCTGTTGAAATGAGTGCTGCCTAATGGAATCAATACAAAAATCTCTGATATTAATTTTCCAGCTTCTGTGATGGCAAATTGAGGAAGGAGGAGGGATCCTCTTGCAGTTGGGCAGGCCCTATGACTCCCTCGGTTATCCCCCACTTAAAAGCTATCAATTTAGAGCTGTCCTGTGTATTGCCCTGTGAATTGAACAAGCCTTTTCAATCTTTAATTAAGGGTGACAAACTCTTTGAACATCACAGCATTCATCTGTTCATGTGTGGAAAGCCTGGTGTAACAAAAGAATTTAATCAAACTACAAGCCTAATAAAGACTACATTGCCTGAACTAAATGATGTTATTGCTGCTGCAGCTCATAGTTTTACATTTAAAAAAGCGGGTCAGAGTGTTCATTCATCTTGATTAGCAATGCCAACCTAATTACTTCTGGAGGAAACAGTAATTAGCTGGAGTCTCACCTCATTAATCATGACATTCTTCTAGCAGACTATTTTTATCTGATAAATGGCTTGGATTGGAACAAGGTGTATATTTGAGTTCTAGTTAATTGTACACAGCTTGCTGCATAACATTTCACATTTTTATCTTTTAACTGCTTCCTTCCTGTGAACCTCTCATCCATTTTTTTTGCACGCTGCTCATGTTGAATGAAAAGTGAATGGCTCATGTAAGATATGTCAACTTTAATTATAAATGGAAGTAACTGAAGATATGTTCCAACAGCAGTGAAATGATGGGGTCCCCACCAGCATAGGAGACCAAGAGAATCTTTTCTCTGGCAGAATCCAGTGCACAGGTACTATTGCACAAAGACTGACATTGGTTACTCTTAACAGAAACCCAGTCCAAGATTTTCAGTAGGGACTGATGATTAAACACATCCTTGCTCCTGAAGTCAAGTATTTGCAGGTGTATCCATTTAGGCACTTCAAAGCAGTGCACAGAAGTCACCATTCATTTCTGAGAGTGTTGACTTTTCACAGTTTAAAAATGTATATTTCAGAAAAAAAATGTTGCATTTATTATGTATATTTTCAGAGCAGTGAAGAAGCTTATACTGGTGGGGTTGTTTTTGCAGAAGTTGTTTTAAACCATTCAGAGATCCTTCTTAAGGTAATCATGCTTTGTCGAATTATCTGAACTAGAAAAGAAGAGAAGCCTGCAGGTCAGAATTCCAGAATCAGTATTCAAATAAAAACGCACACATTCCAGTTTCCTAATGAAGATGACTGTGCACCAGTCTGTGAATACCTTCTGATTCTGATACCTTATTTCCAGAGACAGTGAAATAAGCTGGTGTTTGCATGCGTGCTTCTGAAACCCATGCCCAATATGTCCATGTTGTTGGACTACCACAAGGAAAGTTCTGCATAAGCCAGCATTCCTCATTTTTTGTATGGTGCTCTGAGGAGTTTATGTCCACCACTATTGCTTCCTACAATAACATGTTAACATGGGGGGGGGGGGGGGAATTAATGGAAACAAATGAAAAAAAGTTATTTTCTTGTTTTTTTTTAACTAATAAATATTGCCAGGGTAATACTTGGCTTCACTTTACATTTTTGAAGCATAGAAACATTAACATCAGCTTTTCATTTGCTTCAAATAACTGGAGAAACTGGCTGTATTTTAAGGGCTAATGTGTTCTCTAGAAGTACCTTACTCCTCCACAATGAAGTTCTTACTCTTAACAACAAGAACAGAAAATCCTATGTTTCAATGCTTCCTGCAAGAATATCTGGCAAAAGCTGTCCTGTTGAGGTGTCACCCAGCAGACATTGTGGCAATTTTAGAACTTTCTGGTAAAGGAATAATATGTATTAATGACAATTTCTGAGAAACCATTAAATAAAACATTCTGATCACTTCAGAAAGAACTTTGTGAGTATACTTTAAAAAGTCTTAATTTCATTGAGTATTCCTTTTTGGGGTGTTTTGTTTGTTTGTTTTAGTCACAAAGAGAAAATGAAAAAGCCAGGAGGAAAAAAATGCAGTGTCCATAGAATTTTAGTTGTTTAATTAAACTCTGAACAATTTATTTGTAAGAATGTGTCCAATATATATTATTTCTTGCCAGAAAAAATAAGTTTGTGAGACACAGCTTGTATTTTAAAAAGGTGGCAAGTTACAACCAGCTCTGTACTGTTTTGGTGCAGCAAAAACCATCTCTGCTGGCAAAAGGACCTTTTGTCCATACTTTTCTGTAAATGGGAAATATCTGCAGAAAAGACGTGTACTGGAGAAAAATACATACAACATGTACGTGACCTTTCTGGTACAACAATTATCAGTTTAATTCTGTTTCAATAATCAGTATTGTTGCAAATAGCTTTGTTATTAGGATCCAACATGCTCTGGGCTGATGTTTTTGAGTGTATGCCCCAGTGAAAGTGTTAAGCTAGAGGTAATACTTGTCAGATTTTAGGAATGTATAAGTTTTGCTAATGTGTGTGTAGTTATCAATTAATTCAACCTTAGCAAATCTCCAATTAAAATCCTAGAGTTGCTGACCACCACATTACCTGTAAAGATGCAACTAATGTCCCATAGATTTGATCAAAGATAATTTCTAGACAATTCTGCACATCTAGAGAAAATTACATTCTAACTTCTAATAGGTCAGAAGGAATTCATACTGATATTTTAATATTTAAATAGTACTTTTTTTTTTGAGACCTCAAAGCAATTTATTAATGATTAAATCTCTCTTCATCTTCCTCTGATGGAGATTGGCATTATGTGCTCAACTTAGAGGAGGGACTGAATCCAAAGTTAGTTAAGGACAGCTTTCTCAAAATTATGTTATTTAGAGGTATCTTAGTATATACAACTCAGAATAACAAATCTCATCCATAGCTGCAGATCAAAACCTTTGCATATCTGAAGTCTGAGCTTTGACTTGCCATCTGAGTCAAGTGCAGAGCAAAGAGTAGAATGTTACTATTTTCTCTTATAGCTCTTGGTTAAGTTGAATTTCTTCCAATTTCTTCTCAAAGTGGAATCTTCAATCCAAGGACCAAGATGATGTGGTATGCCATTATAACACTATTCCTTACTTTGCGATCTGGGAGAAAGGGAGCCAAACCTCAACAGAGTCATTTCACTGAGTGGTGGGAATGATGGCCAGTCACTCATTTTCCCAGCTCTTGTGACTTAGATAGCTTGAGATAGGGATGGGGCAGCCATTCTAGTGATTTGAGCATGCAAGACTCAAAAAAGAAATTGCAATGTAGAAGCAAGTGACTGCATTAAACACACGGGTATTGTGCAATGGCATGACTAAGACCAGGATTTCAGCATAAGATGCTCCTCTGCAAAAGGCAAGTTACGTGGCATTTCTGAAGACTAACTCGTGGCTTGTAATTTTATATGGGTTTGAAGTTATCTAACCCACTTCAGAGGATACACATAGTAAAACATGTATTTAAAGAGTTTCTAACACATTTTAAAATAAAATCAAAGGCACAACCTTATGATTGAAAGATTAAATCTTGCCCTAGCCAGTAAAAATAGAATTAAAAAAATGTGAAACTATTTTAAGGATGGTGTTGGCTGTTCTAGACTATTTTAGTTAGGTCTGTGTCTCAGTCTTGTCAGAGATTAGCATGGTCCAGAAGGCTGCAGTAGGTATGCAAAAAAATCGTAGCAGCAGAGGTGGCAATTCCTTTTCATTACTTTTTTTAATAGAAAGCCTATGTCTATAAATGGAATGAGAAGGTAAAATTGTACATGGAATCTGAAAGTAAGATAGAGATAAACCTTGGAAACTTGTTGCAGATCAAAAACAGACTCTCAGGGACAAAACTCAGTCCTGCTGAATGCAATGGGATTATTATTATTATTATTATTTTTTAAAACAATGTAGTATGGACTTGGTTTGAGGCTCTAAACCTTCTGCAGTTCTCAACCATACAGTGGGAGGAAGCTGGAACACTGACCAAAATTTTACAGGAGATAAAAATTTTACAGGAGATGTTGCTGATATGGCTTTCATAGGCAACTGAAAAAATGCTAGGCTGATCTTTGAGTGCCTGCTGCTTCTATTTTTCCTCTCTCTCTTTTTTCTCTTTTTTTGGTTCACTTGTATGTATGGAATTTAAAATTAAATTAAAAAAATTAATTTGGAAAGATTCTGCAAGTGATCTCTAATGCCTTGTGAACTACTTGTGGTACTTAAACTGAGGAAGTATCATGCAGGATCATCTGTGTTAATTGTAACGGCCTCATCTATGAGAAGCCCCTCACAGTGTACACACTGAGGACACAAATATTACTGCAGTGCTAAAGCTTTTACAGTCTCAAGCCAAGAGAAGAGATGCAGGAGTGTTCATAGTGTGTGCATGAGCAGAAAAAGTTCAGTATAATTGAACTTACTGTGGTTTCAATTGAGTGAGAAGGAGCTAACTCTTGCATAATGATTTTTGACAATATGCAACAGTTTGAGGAAAAGAAACTTTTCAGTTGAAACTTCTGAAATCACCTCCCATTTCTGGTATTACACCAGTGTAATGGGGATTGATACAACCATTTCATGTCAGGTGTAATTCCTAGCAGGCATAGTGTTATCCTACAAACTGCCTGAGCAATTCCTGCTAGTTGTTTCTCTTTGTAATGGTATATCTTGGTTGAGGCTTCTCTTTGTGAGGTAGTCTATACTTTCATTTTTTCTAGGAGAGATGGTGAGCAAATGCTCCTGCTCTTCTTGATTTGTCTCATCTGCAAAATGGTTCTACGTGACTTTTCGCTTTGTGCTTGGAAGCATGTTGGAGCTGCCATACATCTGAATTTTGGCTTGATATGGTTATTCTATTCATTTGTAGAGAGTATGCTGTAATTATTCTTTGCCCCAGGGGTTTGTTTGTACCGAGTCACTGAAGCTGAATTGCCCTTCCTTATGCATATTTTCTTTGCAGATATAATTTGCTCACTTGATTTATTAGTGTGTTTATGCTACTTATGTTTGATCTTGATTATATAAAAAGGAAAAAAAAAAACGTGCTCATTGTTGCCCTGAGTTGTAGATAATGCCTGAAATCCATTAATCAGCTCAAATTAAAGTGCTGGGTCTAGTAAATAGGAAGAAGAGGTGGTGTAGATTGAAGTGCTGTAAGTAAACACCTTTTGCTTGGGATTTAGTACGCACAAGGATGTGCACAAGGCTGGTATTCCCATGTAGATTGTCCAACTATTCTAAGTTTGGTTGCTTTTGACTGTGTGGCCTAACTCTTAGCTAGGATTGAATGGGATAGAAGAAGGAAATTCTACTTCAGTTATTACATTGGGAAATCTTTAGGGGACACTGAACTTGTTTAAACTGATCAGCACAAACTTATTTGAGGCTCTGATTTCACCTGCTTGTGTCAGCTGGAAGAGGCCTTGGTGCTTGCAGGTGCTTCTGCTGCAGATGTGGCTGGTGAGAGCTCAGCACCTAGCGAGCAGCACTTGCTTGTGGCTGAGTTAATTTTCTGTTAATTATATGGAAGATGCCTGAAGACCTACAGTGGTGATGGGAAGTGAGCAACAAGTAGGGGGTGAGGAAGAAAAGCAGGAGTTCTGTGGGTGGGAGCTAATCCTCTTGCGCTGGCAGCAGCAAGCTATTGGCTGGCTTGGTGTCACTGTATCTCGAGTCAGTCTGGATGGGTGAGAAGGTGTCTGCACCTGGTCAGGGCTGGCTGTGCTTTCTTACTTTAAGTTCTGGGACTGTGGAAGGATTCCGTGCGAAAGAAGGCTTGGAGTGCTGAACGGCAGTCCTGGGAGCTGAATTTGACTCTGATGGATTTCAGCAGGGTTCCAGAATTGCATTCTACCTGGTGAACCAGACTCCTTCATGAAGTAATGCTGCCTTACACAGCTGGGGCCTCTTTGCTGGAACAGCAGGAAATGAGGAGCAAAACTGAGGATGAGGCTCAGTGTGCACAGATTTGTGTATCTTTGTACACATCTGGTATAACTAAATCTCTGTGTGCAAGGCACATATGATTTTGAAGTGTCAATTTGACTTTGGGTAATATTCAATAATCTCTTTTTATTCCCATTTAAAATCTGGCTTAATTACAGTGTACGGAGTTCCCACAATGAGTATTGTTTCTAAGCTGTGTGTCTTTTTCAAATTCCCAATATAAACAATCCTGTAAATAGGTAATTAAAGCCATCTGCTTCTTGGTAGCCCAGTTACCTTTGCAGCATCATTTACATTTTTCTCCCCTTTAACTCAGGGAATTAAGCTGCCATAAATTCTTACTTTAGTGGATGAACCATTAAAACAAACAAACAAACAAAAAAAACAACAACAAAAGACAAAACGCTTGTGGTGCGTAACTTGTCAAGAAGAAAAGACATTTTCTATTAAACTTTTCTTCCAATATACCATACTTCATGTCCACACAATTGTGCCATCAGAAGACAGAAATGCTCCCAGCCCTTAACTCAATGCAAGATATTTAAGATTAATGCATTCACTGTCTGTGGTCTTGATTTTTATTCCTCCTTTTCATTGAAAAACTGCTGTTCTAGGTGCATCGATTACCACTGACTTGTGGATTGAGGGAAAGGAGAAATACTGAGGCTACCCACCCCATCAGGAAGTAGGAATGAGACTGAGTGGAAGAGAAGCTGTGGCTTCTCCATGTCCCAGCCAGAAACGGTGAAGCAGCCCAATAGAGGGGACCTCCGCCCTCTGGGTGCGTGCTGTAAATTACTTTCTTCCACAGCACTCGGAAAATTCTGTATGTCATTCCTGTGATAGAAGAAGCATTCTCGTATTTCTCTGCCTTCAAAATAGCAGGTTCATTTCTAATCACTCACTTGTAAATTCTGGGTTGACACAGTAAACAGTGGGTGGTACATGGCCATATTCCATTTCAGTGGTGCGGTTAAGGGCTGACTCCTTTTAAAAAGGAGTGGAGGCCACTTGTCACTGCAAACCATGCAGAAAGCTGGCAGTTCATCCTTATTGTCTCAATGGCACTTCCTGAATCCAGAGCTCGCCACCAAGTCCAATGTGCTTCCAACTATGAAGAAAGCTATTTGAGCTTCATAGTTGTTACCACCTTTTGGAGAACAAAGCAAGTAATGCTGCTGCAACATTTGTGATTAAAAGGGTTTATTTTGAAACTAGAAAAAAAACCAACCAACCAAACAAACAAAAAAACCCAAAAAACCATGAGAGCAAATAGATTCTGTTGACCTTGAGTTTTCTTTATAACTCAAGGTAAAGCTTGCCAGTGGAGGAAGTTGGTTGTCCATAGGTAGATTGACAAATAATTCATTGCCACTTTGGGTGGCAGCAGTGGGAAAATAGTATCAAATGTCTTTGAGATTTAGAAATACCATAAATCACAGAACAGCTGAAGTTGGAAGGGACCTCAAAGGTTTTTCTAGTCCAACCCCCTGCTCAAAGCAGAGCCGACTAAAACAGGTTGTTTGGGATCGTGTCCAGTCAGATTTTGATTATCTTAAATTATGGAAACTCTTCTGGAAACATCTTCTAGTGTTTGATCATCCTCATGTTAGAAAACAACAACAACAGATCCTCTTATGTTTAAATTGAATATCTTCAGTTTCTCAGTGTGTCCACTGCCTCTTGCCTATTCACTGGATGCTGTTGAGAAGAGTCTGGCTCTGGTTTCTTTACTCTCATCATCAGTTGCATATGCAGACTGACTGTATCACCCCAGTCTTCTCTCTGTGTTGTACAGTCCTTCCTCTTGACCTCTTTCCACATAAGAAAAGCTCCAATCACCTAATTCACTTCACAGCCCTTTGCTGGACTTGCTTATGTGAACTCAAAGATGCACTGCTGCATTCTGGTAAACCTGGTGTCTAACAGGAGACCAAGTGCTTTTCTGTAAAGATACTTTCCATCTGGTTGGTCTCTGTACTGTTTCATGGGTTATTCCTTCTCAGGTGTGGGATGACTTCGTTCCATATCACTGAACTTCATTGGATTCTTTTCTGCTCGTTTCTCTTAGCCCTTGAAGTTGCTTTGAATCACAGTGCAGCCGTTTGGTCTATCAGCCACTCTTCCTAGTCCTGTAGCATGTGCAAACTTGCTGAGTGTAGTATGCCCTATCCTGCAGCACATTAGTGAAAAGGTTAAATCCCTGGAGCACAGCACAAAAAGGAGTGGTCTCCAGCTGGACTTTGTGTTTCTGGCTGTGATTATTTGAGTCCAGCAGTTTGGCTAGGTTTTCATGCACCTTGCTATGTATCCCATGCTTCATCAATTCGTCCAAAGATTTTATGTGAGACACCGATTGAAGAAGTGACTTTCATTAAGCAAGTTCCTTCCCAAAAGGCGAAGATTGTTTTATGATAAAGTGGGGATAGTCTACTTTGATCGGTGTGAGTGCTCCCATCTTACCTGAGTAAACTAAGAGAGCTATTATCTATGGCTGAGTTAAGGGGAATTGAGTGAGGTGTTTGCGAGAATAGAATCCTGTTGCTGGGTAACAGCTTACAGTTTATTGACTTGAATAGTAACTTTTTTGTTTGTTTTTTAACCTCAAGGCTCATTCACTGACTTGCACACTCCTCATACTTGCACAGATCAGTGTTGCTGCCAGTTCAGACCAGTTTTATAGGTATGTGGAAGCAGGAGCCTTGCTCTAGCAGTCTGATATGCTGGGTCCCAACTAGAGACCCGATTTCTACATGTAGTGGCTCCTTCTGCCTGAGATGAATGTGGGTGCTGTTCCCCATGCTCTGCGTATGAGATATCTGTTGGTTTCTGTAGCAGGTTGTTGGTACGAGGCACTGATGGCTTTGCTACTTATATAGCCCCATTCCAAAGTCTTTAAATTCCTCTGTGTCTAAGGACATATAAGGTTTCTGTCACTATCTGATCTCTGGCCTAGTTGTGGTTCGAAACATATGAAGTCAACTACGCTTGCTTAAACTCCTTTCTTTGCCATCTCATATAATGCTATTCAGTTAAAACTATTGATGCAGTCAAGATCTCATTTGTTTGGGTGGTATTTTGGGGTGTGCTATACTCCATAGCAGCCTATAAGTCACAGAATCATAGAATCATCATAGAATCATAGAATGGCCAGGGTTGAAAAGGACCATAATGATCATCTAGTTTCAAACCCCTGCCATAGGCAGGGTTACCAGCCATTAGACCAGGCTGCCCAGAGCCACATCCAGCCTGGGCTGGATGTCAGAAGATGCTACAGCTGTAGCTGTGATGTCTGTAGATAGGAAGTGACAAAATACAGAAGGTCATCTTCCACAACCAGGTCCTTACAGCAAGCTTCATGTGGTGGAGATGGTAAATTATCCAGTCATGCCAGGTGTGGATTCAGTAATGCTACTATGTGTGCATCTGAAATACTGTAGTGTTGTTGTAATCTTCCCTCTAACTATAAGGACTGGAGTCTTCAAATTTCTTTTTTTTTCTCTTCATTAAGCCTTGATTTTGCTACAGGTGTGCTGGGTCACCTTGGCCCATGCCCCTTTGCACTGCCTCTGTTTCTGCACTGGGAAATAAGAGATAATGGTGATTCCTGCTTTTATAGCATTCTTGGAGATCTATGTGGTGCTATTTAAACACTTTGTATTATTAATATTAATTTATTATTTTAGAGATGAGAGCATGACATGCTCTGGCTTTAATTATTGTGTGCTGTTGGTTGTTACCAGCACATTTCAGATGTGCTTTTGTTTTTATTCAGTAGCAACTTAAAAGTGATAGTGGGTAAACATTTCCAGGAAAAGAACTGTTAATTATGGTTATTCTCTTAGGATGATGACATGACCAGGCAGCATGAATATTTATAGTTTAAATCCTGAGTTAGTAAACGTTCTCTCCAATGAACAAGAATTGGAAAAGTAAAGTTAATTATTTCGATTGAATAAGGAATCCCATAATAACAATTTTATGGGTTTATACAGTTGGATTGTTGGGAGTGTTTTAAGATACACAAAGCAGATTATTGCATGACTGAGCCATTAAACCAGCACTGTACAATAATATCCAACGTTTGTCTTGCTGGTTGTGACCAATTAAATTTAGAATTAAAACTTTTGCTATGCAGGTAATACAAAAGTAGCTTCTGGATTTGCATCTTAAGAATAAATGTTCATGAATTCTTAGTGTGGTGAACTTTCCGTTCCATATGCTGTTTTCTGTAAGAATGTGGTGTCTCACAGGTGCCCAGCATTTTGTTTGAAGAACTTTGATCTTTCTCAGTTCCAGCGCTGACAGTTTAGTTTAGAAATAACGGACAGAGAAAAAGCCAATTTAAACTCAAAACATGGAAACATTTTGACATCTGACAGTAGCAGGGAGAGTGATTTGCAAAGGGTGGAGTTTTGCCCATGATTGGCCTTTGCTCCATGTGCAAGGATTGTTTGCAGGGTAGGAGAGGGAGAACACCAGGGCAGAGCCTGGCTGGCTGGGATATGCTGAGGAGGAGCCTCCTCTGAGATTGGATTCTGCCACGGACCATTAATAGTCCTTGAAAGGCAGGCAGGAGAAAGAAATTCTTTTTCCTGGGATTTTAGAATCCATGTCCTAGAAGCACAATCTGCGTTAAGAGATAAGAGCTGCTCTTACTGGCAGTACAGATGAAGTATTTGCAATAAGGGATTGAAGAGATTCCTGTAGTGCTCTCCCAGTGAGCACCACCTTGGGCTGGAGAGGATGGGACTCAAGGGGCGGGCAGAGTTTAGTGGAGGCCTGGTGCTGAAGGTGGAATTTAAAAACTGGGGAATACTATTCTTGATTAATAGGGAGGAGTGCATGTGCATACACACATGCACACACTGTCAGGCCTGGTATATTCTAAGTTGAGCTACCACTGGAAACGTAATAAGCATTTTGTTTACCTTAGGGGTATTGAGAGAAGTAAATAGTGCATAAAACACTGAAGAGGAAAGTTCCTTTTGTAAATTTTACTTCCATTGTTTTCCTCACCAAGAACACTGATGAGATGGCTATTCAGATTGACAGCCAAATCTTCAACTGCTATAAACCAGCACAGCTATTCCATTTGAAGTAAACCTACTTTTGTCTTGCATCCACTGAAGATTTGATTTCCTTGTTTCAGTGATGCTACAAGGTTCTTTTGTTGACTCCTGCTTAAAGAATTTCTCTCACATGTATAGCCAAAGGGTTTGTTTTCTTAATGATGCACACAAAAATATATGGGCTGAATTCTGCCTTTCTCGTACCTCACTGTGAATTGCAGCCACTGTGCCCCTGTCAGTGAACTTTATCTGCTATCTAGACATACAGCTGAAAAGAGTTTGATCCCATTTGTCTGTAGAGGTTCCAGTATGGACTTCTGCAAATACTATTGCTTTGTGAGCAGCAAGCACTTGCATGTTAGTATGTTAACTCTGACTATAGTAGGGCTCTGTCTGATCATACTTCTTTTCACCAAACTTATGTAAAAATCCTTCACTTTATATAGTAAATATAGGTTATTGGATTTTATAACTAAAAATGGATAAATTAAGATCTTGTAAGGAGAAGCTCCTGCTTCTCTGATGACGGAATTGTGTGATAAACTCACGGATATAAATAGTATTGTCTTCTGTATGTGAAAGAAAGAACCATTTTTTTTTCCCCAACAATTCATATTCAACATAATTTTCCGCTGAAGAGACTGCAGCAGCTTGCCAGAGTTGTCACACGCCTTGATGTCTTTGAACTTCTTCCTTGGAAGCTGCTGAAATCCTTCATGCAACTGCTCTACTTGGGCATAATCCAGAAAGAGCTTTCTCCAGCTGCTTTGGTTTATTATGTATCAGCTCCCAGAATTTGAGATCACAAGTCAAGCAAAAAGGCTAAATGTAGATGCATACAGAACAGCCGGCACTCTCCCAGTCTGTACTCCAGGAAGACCCCCTGACCTGTTCTCAGGGCTAATGTTCCCCAGGATGCTTTCAGAACCCATGGGATTTTGGCTGTTGATGGTAACAGGCCAACAAATGTCATGCTGCATTTATAGGACAAGATGGGGGGTTGGGGGGAAGAGGGAAGGCAGTTAAACCCCTCTGTTTCCTCTATATTCACTGTAATAGGACAGGAGACTATTTTACATCTTCACAAGCTGGAGATGCACTAGTAAAGCTAAAATCTTAGGATGCAAGAAAACAGTGGGGAGGAAGACTGTGGTCCAACAGTGAAATACACTTCTTCAGTACTATAAGACTGTACCTACTATTGCTTTTGTTCACACACTCAAGCTCATCAACCCTTCCTTTTGGCAGAGAAGCTCCTTTCAATTTGATAAGAAGGGCAATTGCTTATTCCAATAGCACAACTGCCACATATAGAAATACAAGTGAAGTAAATAGGGCTCATCCAGGCTAGAGGAGGTTCCCTGTTGCTATAGGTATGTTACAATGGCTCTATGTCCGCAGTCGCCTACAACCGTTACAGTTGGTAAATTGTGCCAGGCTACAGCATCTTTCACCTGTCAGCCTCCAAATACTAGTAGGTATTTGGTATCAGGTGTGCCTTGGTTTCGCCACCAAGACAGAGGTAAGTTATGGTTTTTCTCTCCCTGCCTCTCCTCCTCTTTTGCAGTGCTCTGTTATGGCATCTGCTAAGTGAAAAATAAGTACTTGAGAGGTGCGATATCTGTTTTTTACTGCAACAGAAATTCAAGTCTAAGGTAGTGTGGAGACTTGTAATGGGATTTGTGATACCTGGGCTGGGCAAACACAGTCAGGGAAGTGCAGCAGGGAAAGACTCTGGAAGCACATGTTCATGGTATATAGACCTGCAGCCCACTGTGTCCACAGCACATCTACCTGCAGCTTCATGGGGCACTGAGCTGTGCAAGCAAAGAACTGAACAATTCCCAGGGACTTGCAAAGGTGGGACACGATGGAAACACTGTTCACCGCCAGCTTCAGGAGGGTACAAAAAGTCAAAAACCCTGTATGTGCCCATCCACCAAAGTAAAATCCAGGGGGTGTAAGTAGGGCTTGGAGCTGGTGTCTCTTGCCTGCCCTGGTATGGCCATAGATTCAGGAGCTACAGTCTGAACACAAATGCACACAACAGCTGGATAGACTTCTTGGCACTACGTAGCTCTGGCATTTCCAACTGTGAGACAGAGAAACCTGTTTCATTTTGGATTTTATAATAGAAAATCATCTTTCCCTCCTATGTTGCTGGTACAATGTTGCAGCAGTATTTCCTACAAGAGGACCAGCAGGAAATGTCAGGATTACAGAGCTCCAGGACTCCAACTTAGTCCATCTAAGTGCTTAGGCAGATGCCTTCTTTTGCAGAAGTGAATAATCCCAATTAATTAAGAATATTCTTAAGTGCTTTTGTGAAATGTGTCCTGCAGGATCAAATACCCTTTATTCCTGGAGCTCAGATTTTTTTTTTTCAGTTTATTCTATCTTTTATGATTTAAGAAAAACACTTGAAAAACAGCTGCTGTTAAGACTTGAAGATCCTCTATAATTCACATATTCTAAACTCAGCAATCCTAGGATGCGTATGTTCTTTTACAAAGAAGGGGGAGGAAAGGACATGCAGAAATCTTTAAGATGCCATTAAAAAAAAGAAAAAAGACTTCAAAGACTTCAGTGGAAGAGGGAAAGTTTTATCCTTGTAGCTTATACAGATAAACAAACATCTTTTCCACAGTTTTTTAAGAAATCAGAGTGCAATTGTCTTTTTCAGTAATATCTAAATACTTCATATCTTGAAAAGCTATTGTAATGTTTTCATGTGTGTCATGGGGAAGCTTAGTAGAGTTAGCCTGCGCATTTTATATGTGATGTTGTACTGTTTAGTTACACTAAGGTCAATGGTCTTCACTTGTTCTCTTCAGTGAATAATATTCCAAGTGCAACTGGCAGAAAGGATGAGTGATGTATATATCTTGCAAAAAATCCTATTTCTTTACTACGTGGAACTGGAGAGCCTCATACATAATGACTTTTTATCTTTTCATTTAATAAGTGAAGCCAATCTGTCTTTGAGAAAATACCCCCTTTGGGACGAGTTGTATTTTCTGACTGTAGGAATTTTATGTAAGAAATCTTTCTATCCTAGTCTGACATGCTAACTATTTCAGTTCTGCTTTGTGGAGGGAGCCCATATATAAGTTCCATGCCTGCCATGCATCCTGGTTTCCTGCACGTCAACTGCAGTGCTGTCTGGGAAGAACAGAGATGAGCAGGGGAATCAGAGATGAGATAGAGAGATAGCAGGTGACTGTGGGTGGTCTAAGTCCTGTCCTGTGTTCATGAGGATTCCCTCCAATGGCTAAGGAAGATATTTGCAATTTCACTGGAAATGAAGTATAGGCAGAGAAATCCAAGGATAACAGAGTTGGATAAGTCACAGTCTGCTTGTGATAGGACAAGGAAAAAGAGTATAAAACTAAAAGAGGAGGACATTTAGGTCAAATGCTAGGAGGAACTTCTTTACCAAGAAGGTGATGAGGCAGTGGTGCTGCTGCCCAGAGAAGCTGTGGTGCCCCATCCCTGGAGGACTCAAGACCAGGCTGGATGCCCTGGGCAGCTGGAGCTGGTGGGTGGCAGCCCTGCCCATGGCAGGGGGATTGCAACTGGGTGATCTTTGTATCCCTTCCAACCCAAGCCTTCTATGATTCCGTATAGTTCTCTTTATCTGCCTGAAACAGAGATGGAGAGCATAATAAAGTGTCAATCTCGATTTCAGTGAAGTTAATGGGAGTTTTGCCATCAACTTCTTTAGAACCAGATTTTGTCCTTTCCATGTACTTGTCTGACAATATTTTCTCTGAGACATTTATATCCACACTTGCAAGTCTGTATAGGTAGCTCGCACATTGCCAAACACTTTAAATTTTCACACTTACTTTGTAGTCATAAAAGTAGGAGAATTTGGAAATCTGAAATTCTCTGCTGTAGATACTCTTCTTCATTTATTTTACTTTGGATAGACTGCGTTTTAACCTACTTAACAGTAAAGATCAAGAGCAGTGCTAGATGTTGGAAGGTAGTGGGCCAAAATACCCACTAACCAGCTAAACCATCTCCGAGTTTTCCATCTTGCTTGTCCCAGTGACAGCGTGGCTCAGATCAAGGTACAATGAAGAAAGACATGTTTCTATGTATGTCTGAAGCTGTTCCATCATTTCTGAATTTGATATTTGCACCCATGATCTGATGATCTTGCCTTTGGATAAACAATATCCTGATGGTGGCTTAAGAGATTCTCATTCTCAGTGTTGATGTTGCTATTTTTGTTTGTTTCTGGTTGCAGTTGTTCAGCTCTTTTGTTAGAATTATTTTCCAACCTCATGGGATTGAATTCCTGTCTTGCAACTAATATCTCTCAAGAACATATGGTAATGTGCTAGCTATTGCTTTTTTTTCCCCCTCCCTATTTTGCTTTACAAGACTATCCTCCACATCTTTTTGCAAACTATGCTCAAGCATGTTCTGTGCTCAATAGTGCTTATTTTTTAAGTATTTCATATTTACAAGAAACAATACAATCTAGAGGACGAGCACGACTTCTGAACATACGAGTACCCACATTTTTCCTAGTTTTGCTGCTGATAGACCACTGTGTCTTAGCTTCAGGTTTTCTGTCTAGCTTTCATATTTTGTATAAAAGATTTCAGACTTGTAAGCCAACCAGTGTTTTATATATGCTTATAACGATATATATATATATGCTTAACAACTTATACAAAGACTTAAATGTCTGTAGACTGTGTGCATCACTTCTGTGGTCTTACATTTTGGCATTCTTTCCTTATCTTCAAAATAGGTTTTTTGCTGAACTCCATTGTTAGAAAGTTGAAACTTTCTTATGTTCTTTTGAAGAATTTTAATCATTAGGAATTTGAATTGGAGACCTGTTTTCTATTTATTCAATTCTTATTTACATAATCTGATCTCAGACCTTTCTCTGTATGCTTAAACCCAGCCCATGGAATGGTTAATATGTTGTAGCTGTTAGGTTTTATTTTTCTTTTGAGTCCTTTTATTGCTTCAGTTCCATGTTCTTCATGGAACTTCACTTCAAATTCCAGCTAAATAGTTCCAATATGAAAAGGAAGCCCATTTTAATGTTGCTTTCCTAGTATTTCTCTGTATTGAGACTACTGGGAGCAGTCATTTTGGTCCTGTTTTACTATATTTTTCAAATAACTCAGGATGAATCCAGGAACTTCTTGATGCCAGTTCTGCAATACAGGCTCTAAATCATGAGGAAGAAGGCTAATTGTGAACATTTCATGTACTCTACTTTTTTTATATTCTGAAGTTGATTCTCCTTTTACTTCTCCTTTTATTTTTTTATTTCACTTGTGGTTACGTTTAACCAAACATTTTCCTCAGTATGGCTGGAAGAACAGTTATAAGGAATTATGCTGCTTTTAAGAAAGATGCTTGTTTCCAGTGTTGTTTATGATTATTCTGTTGCTGTTGTCATTATAGATGGGCATGAACATCCTGAATTATATTTTGCATAATAAAGTTCTTAATGTTTTAGTGATGTCATTATCCCTTCTGCACAAATTCCTAATGTAGAATTGTATCAGGCCACCAGAAAGAGTGAAGATTGCATTTGGATGGCAGAACTGCTGCACAGAAGAAATGAGCAAAGCCCTGCGGGTGAGGCTTCATGAATCCCAGATTTTGTACCCTTTCAACTTTCTTCAGATGGCAATAACAAACCAAGTTTATGCTTTCTGATTTCTTGGGGACTCAGAAAAAAAATCCGTTAACAAAGGAGAGGACTGGTGTAGACTAAAATTATTTTATCTGGAACTGGTTGTAGTCAGTGCTTAACTCTTCTTTCTTGGTCTGAGCGTGATGGCACAGTACTGTAAATAAAATCTACTTATCTCATACGTCAAAAATTCTTTTTCTATCAGTTTTAATAATGGATACTGTTCCGCTCCCTGTCTAGTAAGAATCTTATGCAAAACATTTCCTGTTTCCTAACTAGCTCTTGTTCTGAGCTTGGAGGAAGCTCTTGGCACTTTTCATCTGAGGAATTCAAACAGCTTCCCAGCATGCTTTTATGACCTGCTTAGTACACAGGGACTTGGAAACAGAAGTGGATGAAAACCAGGTTTTGGGGAACTTGGCTTTACATAATCTTTTCCTGCTTTGTGGATGAAGTACCTTCCAGAGTTTGTCACTGCTTACATCTTCTATTGACTGCTGTTGGGTGGGAGTAGCATGCTCTCCATTTCAAACAACCTTTTTTTTGATATCTCAAATACAACTGTTAAAATAATTCACTCCTGAATTTGTCCTGCAAATCCTTCTGAAGATTTGTCACTATGCCTGTGAGGCCACTACTCCTCCTGCAAAACCTTCTGAGCTGTACCCTGTGGTAGTGAACACGGGTGAAGCAGGGAAAGCCTTTCCTGAGCTCTACTGAATCTGTTGTTGTGAGGTACTGTGACAGCCCATCTTTAAAGTATCACGGAGGAGATATATATGTTAATCCCATTGGTCTCCTTGCTCTTTATGGCAGGTTATAGCCATTGTGCCAAATTTTAACCTTTTTGAGTGTCTCAGTTTATGATTTTAATTGTATATTATTAGGGCTAGGATCCTGACTCCCATAGACCACAAGAACCCACACCCAGCGCTTCATTTCACTCAGAAAGGCCACTGTGGCTAGAGCACTGAGTCACAAGCTGTCTGGACACAAATGGCCTCATCAGCCCTGCCTGGACTTTGGTGGGGCCCCTCATGGAATCCTTGGGGACAGCCTGGTACTGAGCTCTGGGCTACATGCAGTAGTTAGGACTTCAGTGACTGGCATGATCAATGATGAACAATCAACAAAGGCAGCAGGGAAATTTCCCAAAACTTCTTTGGAGAGGTATGGGCTTTGGTGGTCCTAAAAGCATTGCAAAGGATTTGGAGTGCAGTCTTCTCAGATAATTTTCAGCAGTGTATGAGTAGGTGTAAGCAGATTTTGGAGGTTAGAGATGATGTTCTCTGTCCAAGTGTAATACTATGATGATAGAATACTATGATAAATTAGAAATTATAATCTGTGTCAGAAATTGTAATCCATGCCTCTGACTGGCAAGGGACCTCTGAGACCCATGAAAGTATTTTCAGAATGTTGCATGAGTAAAGTCATGAATCAGCTGTGCTAGTGTAAGAAGATGATTGTATTACCACTAGAAATTTGTTAAAATAATGAGAGTGGAGTTCTCCTTATTTGTCCTTTGACCTTGAGCTACTGCTATTAGCATAGAGGATTAATGTCATTCCATTATAACTTTCTGATAGCTGAGCAAGAGGGAGAAATGTTTTATTTCTTTTAGTACTGCACTTATTCCCTCCCAAAAATTTTTGGAGAGCTACATGATCAAAGAGCTGGGACATAAGGATGAGCATCTCTGTGCAAGCCTTATTATAAAATTGCAGGGATGGATAATGTTTTGAAGACAAAAACTTTTGTCTTTGACACAAAAACTTAAAAAGCTCTTGGTTTTTTATAGACTCCTCCTAAAAGTCTTCTCTTCTGAGCTGTGTATTACCTTCTAGTTTTTGATGGTGCATTTTTGGTCATTAAAGTGATGATATTTTTTCTGAAGTCACTGCAATCTGCTACAGAAATGCCAGGTGGAAGTAGAAGAAAACATGGAGGCTGGCAGAGAAGTCACTCTTTGGTATCTGTCTGATTTGTAGCCCCTCTCTTTCTACCTTTATTTTACATGCAACTCCCTGTCTAGGGTTGGGGTTTACTTGATTTAATTTCGGCTTTCTAATATCCAGTGGACTCCTTCTGTAGTTAATGAAAGCAATAAGCACCTCCAGACATTGTTATACCTTGAAGGTGAGCCAGCTTTTGGAGATGTGCGTATCCCTTCCCATTGACAACTGAAGAATCCTAAAGAGGAGAGCTGGAACTAATGCCTATCTGCAGATGACTGAAGTTAGGCAGGATGTTTGCTGCCTATCTTGGTGGCTTTGAATTGACCTTTCTAGCTGCGGGCTGATGGCAAGAGAGGTAGGTCCTCTTCCCCTGTGCCTTGGGGCAGTGTAAGGAGCTGTGGAGGCAGAACTGGGAGGACTGTGAGTGCACAGAATCTGTGTGCCACTAGCCCAGTCTTTGGGATGATTTTAACAGCTGGGATCACGCACCCTTGTAGAAGAGAGAATCCTCGGAGGCAGCCACTGCTGATGGTGTGTTGCATGTGGCAGCTAGGTGACATCTCCATGGGCACCTGGGCAAGCCACCCTGCAGGGTCACTGATGACTTAGTGCCCAGTGGTCACTGTATGCATCTTGCATGGGCACATTAGCCTGAGAATTGCTGCACAAGCCATTATTTTTTCCAGTGGAGAAAAAAACAGACTTTTTTTCTTAAGAATATAATGAGATCAGAATACATAGCAAAGTATGTGTGAGTATGTAAAGATTACCACTGTATATGCATTTGCTACCATTCACTCTTACGGTTGGAAGATTATCAGCTCTATATCCCTTGACATTATACAGTAGAAAGAAAATTTTCACACATTATCTTTTCATGTATTCTTTTTATCATCGGGACCTCTGTAAGCCAACAAAGCTGCTGGAAACAGATACAGTTTCTTTATAACTTATCTGTATTATTCAATAGTCACAAGAAATAGAGGAAAAAATGTGAAAAACACAAATGTGCTACAGACTGCTCCTTCATTTTTATTAACATTAGAGCAATAGCAACTGCCTTGCATAGTATAGAAATCTACTCTCCTGCAGCATCCAATAATGTCTTCACTGTTCTGTACATAATTTCTGTGATTACTGAAGGAGAAATTTAAGACCTGTTTTTTTTGGGTGAGATGAGGGGCACATGCAAAAGGTTAAAGAAATCCTACAAATGAAAGGGACTAGAAAGGCTACATCTCTGGGCATTACAGCTGGACTTCTAAAACCAGTGTAATGTAAGAGAAGTGCATGCCTTCACAGTAAATCACTATAGATTACAAGGATGGGAAAAGTTTGCAGTAGGAGATGAATAAATTCACCATTGAGTGTAAAAGCAATAGAACTCTACCACAGCCTGCAAGAAGAGTATATGAAAGAAATCCCTACCCAGTAATCCAAATATAAAGATTATATCAGTAATCATATACTATTCAAAGTTACTACTGGTTCTTTGTAATTAAAATATCTAACTTATGTGAAGTGATGTGGGTGTCTGCACGACATTGCACAATTTTCTTTGCACGTTTTCTGTACTACCAAGAGCTATTGCAAAAGTGAGCATTTATAGGACATAGCAGGAAACCAGCAGCTATGGGTTAGAGCGGCCACGAGATGTCACTACTAACCTGGTAAACAGCCGTCCCTGCCAAGCTCGTGGACAACATGCTATTAATTTATAATAAAAGGTATCTGACAGCTTTATTCTGATGAATTATGGGAATCCAAAGCATAATTCCAAGTCTTTGGTTTATAAATTGTCATTGATTTTAATGTTCTTTGTAAAGTTGTGGCACGCAACAAATTTTCCTGCCAAAAGCTGTTAAATAAATAGTCATCCTTTGCTCCGAATAGTACATTGAACTTGTTAGAGTGATGAGCAGAACGAATTGATGGTTATCCATAAACCATTTACGACAGAATGCACAGTAGCAATTCAAACAATTATTGAATGCATTTATTATAACTTTTTTTTTTTTTTTTTTTTTTTTTTTTTTTTTTTTTTTAAATACTTCACTGAACCAAGAAGAACAGGCACGGGTAACAGGCAGTAGCAACTGCACTCCGTTCTCTGCCTGATGGCTGCTGCAGGATCTCTGAGGCACATCTGCCTTTTCCCTGCAGGAGGATATCCTGCACCCTCTGGAGATGGACCGTTATTGTAAAGAAAAGGTTATTTTCCTTTTTAAATGGTAACTGCAAACAGCTGTGCTTTCTTGAAAAGCTTATAAAATGCATATAATGTCTGTAGTTAATATACAACTCAAATCTTTATATTTTAGATAGCGCTCTCTGTAGAGCCAAAGATGGAGAAGATGAACTTCTTACATAATGTCTATCAACAAAACAGACAATCACACAAAATTACCTTTGAAGGAAAAAAAAACCAACCACCCAAGGAATAAAACCCAACCAAACAAAAAACCAACATTTTTACAGATCTTTGCCCTTTATCTAGATCTGAAGTGAGACTCAATTCTTCTCAGGGCTTTAAGCAGCAAGCACAGTGTGCAAGAAATTTGGACATGGAAGGATGGATTTTTGTTTTTGAAGCAAAATCAGGTTGCTTATATACAAGTCAAAAATAGAAAGTGGAGGTGCTAAAAATCTCGCAAGTAAGCCTGGTAAAGTTTGCAGCACCATTTTGTAGAGATGGGGACAGACAGCCAGATTATATAAATCGGTATACCTCAGACACTGGGGGAAGAAATGGCTTGCAGCAGCTGAACGCAGGGAGCTACGTATGTTTTATCAGTTCGCTGAAGCTGTGTGTACAAGTACTGCTGTGCCTGATTAAAGGGCGTATAACCTCCATCTTTCTGAGATCCCTGCTTTCTAAAATAGCATAAGATTTCAGCTCACATGGAAAATGAGACAAAGTAAAGTTCTTTCACAAGTCTTTTGCTTTTTGCCAAAACGTATCTGAACATGGATTTCTCTGGGTTCTGCTTCTTCACAAAAGTGCTACTTACAGATACCCAACTTCAGCATTAAATCTGAATGCATTTTGTCTGAGGGGCTGCCACAATGTGGGTAATATGTGCCTATTTTTTTTTTTAAGGAAGCATAACCAGAAGTCAGGAGCAGAAATAAAGAAACTATTAGAAAGTTTTTATAAAGCCGTCTCCTACCGACAGCTTCTCAGGAAGCATTGTGGTCTGACATATAAACACAGTGTTTACCAACATTTCAAAATGCAGCCTATAATCCATGTACACTTGTTATTTTAATAATGCTTTTTATTGCAAGCTACAGACAAACAGACAAATGTTTGAATACAGGCTACACAATGTGGCTCATAGGTATGGACAGGTGACAACACGCTTCAAAAGCTTTTAGTTGCATAGATTCAAAATGCACTTGGATTTCAGTCCTGCCAAAATAAAGCAGTGAGAGGGAGAAAAATTTGTCAGTATACATTTATGCACATTTTTAGTGTATGGAAGGGTTTGGTAAATATGTATTAAAAGTGAAAATTTCTAAGTGCTGCTTGCCTTTTCCCATTGCAAATGTGAGTTTTACCCACGGCGGGTACCTCTGGCACTGGAAGGGGCTGCAGGACCGGGGGTGGGGCTGCCTCTTCGTTTAGGGAAGAGGAAGAAAGTTTGTACCAACACCAAATGCTTTGCCAGTAATTCCTCCGCGCTCGGGTTTGCAGCAGAGGGTAGGTCTGTGCAAACCGTTTTTGAAAATCCCTGTAAGAAAATACAGCTGATTCTCCCAGTTTAACATCTGAAAACTAAATAAACAGAACCTTCAAATCCTTAGACATCTAACCAACGTTAGCAAAATAAACAAAATCCACAAAGCAGACAGGTTGAGTGAGACATGATTTCTAGAATCCGAGTCTCTGAGGAGTACTTGCAGGTATTAGATCTCACTTCGCTGTGCAGCTTTTAAAGGAAACGGCGAGGGCAAGCTCTGCCAGTGGTGTAAATCACCCTCGTTCTTTACAAAGTAGCAGAACTGTGATGATTTACTCCAGCTCAGGCTCTGGACCTCCTGAATATAGCCAGATATTTGTCCCTGAGTCTTTCAAGTCCGGGAAAAAAGGGGAGATTAAAATCTTTCCTTACATGTTTTTCCATCGCATGGGGAAAAAAAGGAAGAAAAAAATATGAAAGAACAACCTAACTCCCCCCAAAAACCTGAAAAAATGTTCCACGCAATTTTTTATGGGACCTTTGAGGACCTTGAATTTTTAAGTAATCTTTTTTGATGATTTTAGACAGACCATTAAGCTGAGGATAAAAGTCCCTCTGTTCAATATCTGGATACATTAAGCATTACACTCAAAATTTACAGCTTTCATTTTGACAAGGAAAATGGCACGTTTGGTCTCAAGTGCTACCTTGAACTGTTTTTCAACATTAAGACAGGTTGTCAGTCCGAGGGGAGGAGGTCTGCGCACCAGTGGCAGCTGCTGCTGGTCTCGCCGTGTGTACGTGTGGGGAGGGAAAGATGCCGTGTTGCTGCC
Organism: Lagopus leucura; assembly: GCF_019238085.1. Taxonomy (NCBI): domain Eukaryota; kingdom Metazoa; phylum Chordata; class Aves; order Galliformes; family Phasianidae; genus Lagopus; species Lagopus leucura. Next base: position 28,456,384 of record NW_024962335.1, on the reverse strand, counting down.
CGTCAAGGGCTGTGACTTGAGAACGCTTTGTTTTTCTTACAGGAAAAGAAAATTATGCTGATCTGGGGGAAGGCAGAAAGCAAACGGGGCATCATTTCTGCCTGCAGAAGGAGTGCTTCATCCAAATATTTGAAAGAATCAAAGGCGGAGGAAGAAGGAAAATCAAGAATCGTATTTCTGGGAAAGCTTTAGGGATTAGAGTAATGAGGAGTTTGACTTCCAGCTTCCCTGGTGCTGTTATTCCAAAACTAGTCTCTCTTCCCAACATCCATGAGGATATTTTTACTGAGCAGAACTGCTTTCAATTTTGTCCTCTGGCTGAAAAAGAGGAGAGAAAAGCAGACGTGTTTGTCCAAGGCTTCCTTAGCTTACTAATCGGGAAGGTTCAGTAAGATCTGAGTAGGAACTGGAGAGAGCTACTTCCAATACTTTGACTCAAGGCACAACTGCATACATCCATTTTTAACAGTATTTTGAATGGGAGGGTGAAATATCTCAGGCTGTTCAGTAGTGGAGGATCAAGCTTGCTGTCTGTCAGCATTTCGTCTTTCAAGGTTTACTGAAGCTAGAGTTACTTTGGGTTTGGGCACAATCTCACCGATTTAACTGGAGGGACAGAGGGATAGTGACCACTTCATGCAGGGATAACTGTATTCAGGATCACACATTTGTCTTTAGAGAGGAATGGGGCTGTCCTAGCTCAGAAGTGTGTCTATCCTGCTTCTAAGTGCCAAACCAGGGATGCTGGACAACACTTCGGCTGACTTTCCATTTTAGTAAGATGAATTCAGAGGGAAGTTTCCAAAGAGTTTAGTTAATTGATGGTGGTGGGCGAAAAGAAGAGACTAGTCCAAGAAGAGATTAGCCTTTCTTTGCTTGGCTGAAATCATTGGGTTTAAGGGAACAGAAGTTAATCCACTGGTTGACCTTCATCCAAATGCAAGTAAAACTGGAAAGTAAAACAACTGTAGGAAAGTGCCTCTGGGATTTTCCCATGTGAACAGAGCTAGCAACAGCTGCCAGCCTATATGTCCTGGTAATGGTCACAAATCTTAGGGCAGAACAGTTGTGCTAACCACAGCCAGTGTATCTTGGAGAGATCTGAGGTACCTATAAAACTGTGTCCTATCTAGCTGCAGGAGACAACATGTGATCAGACTGTCTACAAGCAAGAAGCATATGACTGGTTTGCTGGCCTTAGCCTGGTTTATTGTCCCTGTTTTTATTAACTTCAAATGTCTTGTGATATATCTGATACTTGAAAAGGAGGACAGCAAACAAAAGGAGTTGTTGTTGGGTTTTTTTTGTTTCTTTTTTTTTTTTTTTTTTCTTGGAGGCAGTGAAATATTAACTCAGTGCAAGTACACTAGGCTGTTGTCTGTGATTCTTCACACAGTCAAGAGAGAGCTGACCTACCCCACAAATACCACTCACATGTTTTTCAGAGACACTAAATAGGAAAATATAATCTCTCAAGTCACAAGAGAGCTGAGAAAGCGAGCCGTAACAGGGTCAATTAAACAGGCTTAATTACGATGGAACTTGTGAGCACTTGCCACCCTTTGGACTCAAGTTTGCAGCCTGATTTGGGATCTCAGACCGCTTCAGGCTTAAATTTTTCCCTGTAAAAACTGCATTTTGATTATCAATAATTCAGAGTAAAGTACACACTCTCTGTGTTTCTTTTATTTCTTGACAGAAAATACCTCAATATTTCAAAATCAGCAGGGCTTAATGGGCTTCCTCCATGGACTCTTGAGGTAGCAGCTGAAGTCACCTTGGAGCTGTCGGTGGTTTGCTTTTGTGGGCTGAGGATGAGCCCCCAGAGTCCTGGAAAAGGCACGTGTTGTGTCAGCATCAACATGGCAGGAAAAAAGGAACCAGCCAATGTTGGGTCCGTCATCTGCCTCAGCACCCAGGATGATTCTGGAAGAAGTATCAGTGAAATGCTGTGTAAGTGCAGAGAAATTAACATGACAAGTAGCGACCAAACAGATTTGTCAAGAACAAATTGTGTCAAACCAATCTAATTTCCTTTTGTGAGAGGTTATCAGATCTTATGGGTAGAGGAAATGTAGCAGGTGTCTTATTTCCACTTCAGTTAGGCTTTTGTGACTGTCTCTTGTGACATTTTGATAAGTAAGCTAGGGAAACATAATATTGGTGAAATTACTATAGAGTGGGCACAAAATCAATTAGAAAACTGAATATGGAGAGTTATTAGGGTTTGCTGTCAAAATGAAAGGATGAATTGAAAGTGTTCTGCTGGAGTCGGACCTCAGTTCAGTAGTATTCCATATTTTGGTTTCACTTTGGGTGATGAAATTGAGAGCGTACTTCTTAAATCTCCAGATGACATGGTGCTCAGAGAAACTGAAAGTAGGCTGGGAAGCTGGATTAGAATAAAAAAACGTTAAGTGGCAGTTCTGAAGTAAAAAGTATCTGAAATACACAGTGCAGCATAAGTAAGTCAACACTGTTGTACTGTTGTGAAAATGGCAGTCACCATACTGGGACGTGTAAACAGGTGTATGGCCTACACGATCCATGAGGTTTTACTGCTTTGTTCAGCAGCAGTAAGACCTCAGTGTTAAGGCTGTGTGAGCTTTTTAGGTAGCGTGGTTCAAGAAAGTTGTAAAGCGGCTAGAGAACATTCAGAGAAAAGCGAGGTTCAAGAAACATGGCCTACAAAGGAAGAGAAAATTAATTTATTCTAGAACAAAGAAACGAGGACTGAGAGTAACGCGACAACTTTATGGAATGGCATAAGGTCTGATGTAAAGAGGAAAATAATGCTGTCTCTACGTTCGCAATAGCTAAGGTAAAAATAATGATTTTAACCTGCAGCTGTATGCTAGGAGTCACTTTCTAATAACATTGATAGCTAAGGAATAGATAGCATAACCTAGAGGTATGTGGTGACAATTACATCACCTGATCTCTTCTCTTACAGAAAAGGTAGTTAAATATCAAGAACAATGCTTGGGGACTAGATCCTGCCTTGGGACAGGAAAAAGGGTGAGGAAAGCCTGAGGGGTCCCTTCCAGTGCTGTTCACCTATGATTTTTTGAGTCTGACTGTGGTATACTCAGAATTAAATGAAAAAGGAATCTAACATGGAGAAAGAAGAATGTGCTCTGAGTAAAACCGTGAATATTGAAGGTGCTGACAGGGAAGGAATGAGCGTCTTCATAAGTGTCATCATAGACCTAACTTAGCTGGAGTTTCAAGGTCTAATCATGTGTCAGTTATTTCTGTAACTCAGGAAACCATGCAGTATTACATTTTTATTTACTTTTTAATCTTATTTTTGTATTTTTTTTCAAATTACAAAGGTCTCATATCATGCTATCACTACTGAATTTCTTTTCTATTGACTTTCTTTGAAAGGTAAGTAACCTTCTCTTTCCTGGATGCATTTGTTCTTCCGATACACATAGGCTCATACTCTGCTTTTTGCTAGGCAAATAGCACTTAGCTGACTTCAAAATATTAGTGTTATGTGTAGGATAAAGCTTGAGTCAATTTGAGCTTACTTAATGTTCTCCCACAAGTAACTGTTTTCATTGTGATATTTTTTAAACATTCATCCTTCAGCTGTATAAAAAAAAAAAAAGGTACCTAAAATCTGTGTTGTAACAGAAGTGGGTGGCTGGCATGTTTGTTATCTCCTTTTGCTGCTATCAGATTGAAATCTGGGCTTCCTGGACCACAGTGGATCCCAGAAGGGCATATCTTAGGATCTCATGTCCTACTCTCCTTGCAAGCTGAAGGGGTACCCTCTTCCCCCTCCTGCATTCCCCTGCACATAAGCAGAAGACCATACATGGATGAGGGGATCTGAATCTGAGTATCTGTTTTAAACGCAACTAGTGAAGACACCGAAGTGGGTCTCCTGGAGCACAACAGCAGAACATAAGGCTATTAGAGAACTCCACATATGAAAACAGTAGCCACATGGAGATATAAATAATAGTAATAAAAATATATATACATGTTTAAGCAGTCAATTTCACTATGTCCTAGAACACCCTGGATCTCTGTATCCCTGCTGTCCTGGGTGACTTGGCTTGGTGATGCTCTGAGGATTGCTACAAGCACAGGACCTCATGAAATAGGCATGTTCCCCAGCAAAGGCTCGGACTACAGAATTTGGTGGAAATTTCCCAGAGAGTGGATTTCAGCTACACCTAGTTTTTAGGCATTTTAGTTTCAGGAAGGTGGATTGATTGGATTGATTCATTGGTGGATGACCCAGAATCTGACATTTCACTCTAAAGAAAGCAATAGGTGCCACTGTGTAGCACTGATAAATCAGGGGAGCAGTGGCATGCAAAGTACACATATACAGAGGGCTAACAATAATTTTTTATTCCCACAAAAATCCCTTAGTCCGACAGGTGTGTTGCTAATAGCACAGTCTGGAATTTCCTATGTGTTTTTTAGTTTTACACATTTTAATATCATAGAGTGGAAAAATTACATTGAACAGTGTTGGTATTATTTGCTCTACAAGAGTAGTCAGAGGTCTGATCGTGAGCAAGGAGCAGAAAAAGAAAATCTCTAGTTCCAAAGAGAGTGATACTCAAAACAACTTCCTAAATTTTATTTTCAAAAGTGATTCATGCACTTAGAAGCCCATCCTCCACAGAATTTCAGCTCACATTTGCAAGTGAGATGGAGAAATCAGTCTTTGAGATTATCATCTTCGAATGTTTTGCAAGCAGCAGGAATGATCACCTTAACCTCCTTTGAAGGCATATCTGGAAGGTTTTACTTGCCATCCAGTTTCAGGCTGATGCTTGCAGTAGAAGGTCAATGTAACTGTGGGCTCTAAATCACCAAAATCAGTGATGTAACCCAAAAAGTGTGAGCAATCATTGCTGTCCTTCTACCCGTGCTTTACCTTTAACAGTTTAATTCCAGCCACTATACGAGAAGTGGTCCTCACAGGATAATGAAATGGCAGTCTAGAAGAGCCCCAAAAGTGTTTGATAGGAAAAGAGGAGCCTGGAAAGGAGGCTCAGCAAAGAAACTAGCAGAACTGGTAAACTAAACTATGTGTGAGGGAGGCAGGGAACAAAAATGTGAACAGCTGAAGGATCAGAGAACTTTAACTGTTGGTCTTTATCACGATATCTTTTTCACTGTGTAAAAAGTGGGAAAAAGATGACCTTTAAGGATCCCTTCCAACTCAAATGATTGTATGTATGATCCTCCGAAAATAAGGGGAGGTGTCTGTAAGTGAGAGTGGACATAAAGGGAGCAACAGAAAGGCAGTCTGATTTTTCCAGGGGCAAGAAAGGGAAGAAAGTAGGAAGATGAGGTTTTGCCCAGAGAGGAATGTTGTGACATGGAACAAGAATTGCAGAAAATTAAAGAGGAGGAACTTGGAAAAAGAAGGGACATTTATGGAAAAGTTAAGAGGAAAGGAACTGAGGGCTGAAAAAATATTATTGGAAACATGTAAGTTAAAATGATTGACATGTAACTTAGTGAAACAGTCAATCCTTGTCTACCTTCACTGGGATTTAAATATGTCATTATACGGGAAGGGCATTTAAAAGCATGTGCACTACCGCTGTTGTCTCTTCATGCGATGAACTGAACTGCCATGAGTTTTCTAAAATTTGACCTATACCAGATTATTGAAGCCAGAAAATAAATATCTTTCTTGCTTACAAACATGCCAGCTTGTCAGACTGTTATTACAGCAACCAGCATGAAACCCTGCTGCTTTTTAGGAGATATGTTTGCAGTACAGAACTCCAGCGACTTTGGACGTGACAGCTGAAGCAACAGCACATACCCCTGGAACGTGCATTTGGGTGAAGCTACCAGCCTGAGCAAAGCATTTGTCTGTTTTTTTTTTCAGCAGATTTACTTTTCTCTAATTTCGTTGAATAGAATATATCTGTACTTGGACAAAAAAAGCTGGGGTCGACAAAAGCAGTTTTGATTTAATTTAATGCATTTTAATAGGAAATGAAGAAGAAGAAGGAAATGAAGAGTTTTGCAAAGTAAAAGGAAAGATAGAATATTATCTAGTATATATTTTTAGTGTTTTTCAGTGGATAGATCCAAAGATTGGGAAACTGAAGTTTGTAGAAGCTGTGGCCTTAATTAGTGGGAAATAATTATTACACAGGCTGAGCAGTTTAGGCAGTGTTAAATGATGCAGGTCTCCATCTGAGTGATTGGCTTAATTCCAGGTAATTATGTGAGAAACACACAATCTTACATATTGTAACTAAATAAGCTTTACAGTGTAATTCTGAGTGACGAGAAGAAATGTTATGTATTTTATTTGTGAACAAGGTTCTATTAGCTTTTGTCACACAATGATTTGGGCAAATGACTAAAAATGAGTAATGATAACTCCTGTATCCGGTATCCTCCTCTTTTCATCACTAAGCAGCTCTGCCTTTCCCAAGTGCTATGTAATTCTTCAAACAAATCCTACTTCTAATTATTTTAATGGGACTTTCAAATAAATTTGCAGGAGTTAGGCATTAATAGCCCAAAGAAATTAAAAGACTCAAGCAGCTTTGAAATTCCAGCTCTCACTTCTGAAGATAGCAATTGTCATTCACTTAAAATACTAAAAGGGAGCTCGTGAATCTGGATGTCATATCAGGCCATTGGGATATTAAATCCACTTGTTTGTTGCCATTTCGATTCACTGAGGCAAGATCTGGGCTGTTAGATATTTTTTGGGGAGATCTTTCATTAGGCTCAGCATACTCTTTATATTGTGCTAGTATTCTAATGGGGCCTTTTCTTTTTCCTTCCTCTGATATTGGATATTTACTGCTGTGTCATTGCCTCAGTGACATAGGAAACATCCCTTCTGATGCAAATGATGGCAGAAAAGATAATAATTTGTACTGCAAGGAACAGTATTTAATGATTCAGAGGGTGTCTCCCAGATCATTTTGCGACTTATTGGTGGTTGCCATGTAGACTAGCATATCTGAATTAATATTATTTACAGTGGCTTGTCCTGCTGTACTCAGAAACTGCAGATGCCATGTTATATATGCTAATATATATATAGTATATAGTATATAGTATATAGTAGTAAGCATATTTGTAGTTGGCTAAGTAAGAATACCTGTACGCTGCTTTTGGTTTTAACATTTGGGCTGCAGAAATAGAGAAACCTTAAATAAAACAGAGCCTCTGCTTGCTGGGCCAGTGATGCTGCTCCTGGAAGCATGATTTGTGTGAAGAGAGGCAGAGAAGGAAAGAAGTAGCTCCTGGAGGACCAATAACAGAGAGATGACTCTCCTTCAATCCAGAGAAGATTCCTAGGTAGGCTTTTTTTTTAAGGAATTAATCACTGGCAAGCTGGTGCACATGCTGGGTGAGGCAAAAGAAATGGTGAAAGAACCTGCTGTCTTAAATGGGATGTTGGGAGAGAGGTCCAATGCAGAAGTTGCTAAAGCAGGAGGAGGTGATGACTGCTGTCACTCTGAATGAGCACGCACAAGCTGCTCTATAGCAAAGAGCAGTGAGCTTACCTGAACAAGTTCAACCTTTGTATGCTTTTCATTGTTCATGCATACCACTTTCTTTGACACATTTAGGACTTGTTGTTCTCAGGGATTGGTCTCTGCACTGAGTGCTCCAAAATCTTGATTATGAGAGACAGTTTTCCAGGTTCTGTGTTCTCATTTTACATCCCTACGAGCAGCCAATGTTGCTAAATCAGGTCTTCTGTTAAGGAGCAAAAGCTACAGACTGGTAGCTAACAAGTTTTACAGGTGCGTCACAGGTCATCTCTGATACCTTATTACACATATTTCATCGCAACATTCTGCATACCTTTCTCTTCCATTTTTCCATTGCACGTAAAATATTTAAGGGACTTTTTCCTCCTCAAGCAGGTTGAATGCTGTAATATAATTTCTGTTCATGGACCAGTGAGCACTCTAGCTTGTCAGCATTCACATTACTATCAAACTGTTTAGTACCTGTCTAATTAAAACAGAACTCACTTGCTGATCTCTTCATGCTAAAGCAAATTAAATCCTAATAGGAAAAGTGATATATCACTTAGATCAAAAGAAAATGAGTATCTATAACATAACCACTTCTTCTCCTTATTTTTTTCTCTTTTTTTTCTTTTCTTTTCTTTTTTTTTTTCCCAGATAAAGCAGGGAGGAATGATAGACAATTCTTGTTTTCAGACATAAGCATATGTATTGCTGCAATCTTCTTACAGTTCCAGGTACCAGCAAAATCTGTTTTACTGTAGGGAGATGGAAATTTCCTTAGCTGAGGGGAGTACATTATGAGGGACAGAACTTGAGGAGGGAGAGAGGGAGGGAGGATGTGGCAGATAGGAGAAGGGAGCATACTGGAGAAAGCAAAAATACCCCTAGAACATTTTGAGCTGAACAAGGAGATTTTGCAATTGCTTTGTTGGCTAAAGGAGAGCTGACGCTCTGTGGAAATCCCTGATCCTTTTGTTTGGCTGTGCTAAATTGTTCAGGTATCCTAGGGGAAAGGGCTGTTCTAGTCTGATACTCTTGGGTTATTGATAAAAATAGAATAGAGAATATCTCCTTGTTTTCAGCCTATTTGCATAGTGCATAGTCGAAGTGCAGAATGGCCTGTTCTTCTTCGGTCAACAAAGGGACCACTTGTCTTGGGGTATTGACTTGCTCTATGAGGCCTTCAGTTCTTTTCGCTTTTTTATTTTTTTCCCTTCCCCTGACCCTTCCTCTCCCTGAGCTGGAGCACACTTGCCTCTGGCTAGGAATATTAATGAGCATTTCTTTTCAGGAGCTTATGCAGATTCCACTCTGTGAATCAGCTGGCAAGTGGTGCTGGCCAAGCAACTTACCCAGGGTAGTGCCCAAGGGCAGAGCGTGTGAGTGTGTGGCTGCCTCCTTCCCTGGTCAGAGAATAAAAGGTCAGGGAGTTGTCTTCCAGTGTGGGGTGCCTTGTCTGGCATGGATAGCTCAGACAGAACCTCCAGTACAACAAGGTTATTTAAATAACTGCAAATGAGGAATGACTCTTAAAAATGTTAATTTGCATCAAGACGGGAAACCGAGTGGCTCAGGTGGTTCATTATTAACTGCATGTGCCTTTTTCTTTTGCTAGTTCAGGTCTACTCCAAGGCAGAAAGGGCACAGAACATAAAAACTGTCTGAGTATGGTTCACATGAAATTAATTTAGTTGGCTAAATGAGAGACCATTTTCCAGAGGAAAAATCTTGACTACATTTCACACTTCCATTGCAGTCAGGCAAAGTAGATCAATGGAAATTAAAAAAATCCTGAGCGGAGTAAATTGTAGAAATGAAGCACTCCAGCCTCCTGGAGAAGATGTGCCTTGTTTGAGATAAGGGGCGTTGTTGTAGTAGGGTGAGAGTTTAGAGAAATGCCCACCGCTTCTGTATTTGAGTACAAATTGGTCTCTGCTCTCTGATGCCATAAAGCTGTGGTTCCTGTCCTCTGGATCCTCCTGTAGCCATGTCCTTAGCAGTGGTGGTTCTGTATGCTGCTCTTGATGTTAGAGTTCTTTTCTCATGACATAGGTTCTGCCAGTCCCACCCTGGTATAGGGCTGGCATCGCTCACACACCAAGTCTGAAAGAACAGATGCTTACAGTGACATTCAGGGAAATCTACTTGTATTTTAAAATTGGGCCAAATCTGATTCTAAGTAACAGGTGCTTTAAATTGTCTCTGATAACCCTTCTCACTGGGATTCTTGCCATTGGGAAGAAAGGATGAATATATATATTGCTGTGTAAATAGAAGTCTAAAACAACCATGTACTAAATTGAACCTGTGTTATTTATTTATAAAATAGAAGTAGAATCATTGAAATCTTGAAGGATTTTTGTGGTTCTATTTTGTGTCCCAGACAGGATTGTGATGGAAAGAGTCATTCTTTTTGCAGCAGTTTGTTGTTTTTTAACCACTGGTTCCAGAAAAAGTGAAGAGTGATTTTTATATAGCTAAGACTGCAGAAAAGAATTCAGTCCACCATGAACCAAACTGAGTACTGGAGTTTGCTTATTTGATTTACTTCCCTCCATCTACCAATATGGGTGAATTACTATTCAAACTCTTTATTCTGTTCCTGGAGGCTTAAAGTCTTCTCCAAATTGTGGAAGATTTTCAGAAAACCAATAAATGTGTTTCCGCTTCACACAATTAGAAGGAGAGAAACAATGATCCAAGGGCTGGAGTACCTGGCAGGCTGTGGGAAACCAAGTTTTTGTTCCTTGTTCTGTCTGCCACAGGTATTACTTGGAAAAGAAAGAAGAGAACATCCCCAAACCCTTATAAACCAGTGCTAGAAGCTATTGACTTAAATTCAGGTGACCAATCCCTGGTTACTTTCACTCAAAATTAATTGACTTAAAACTCATCACACTTCTACAGTTAGCAGATTTTATGGCCTTTTAACAGAAGGGCCTCTCTGGTCCTTTCCACAATTGCTTCCAGACTTCACAAGCTGGCAGACCAGGGCTCCTCTGATTTTGGGAACTTTTGCTTTGTAGGTGCTTCCAGGGTCTAGTGTTTGCTCTGGGGCTTGGCTTCCTCCCTTGTGTGCTTGCATTGAAGGCTTTGCAGTTGGACCTTAGGGACACACAGGCATCAAACTTTGCCTAAGATGATGTCTGAATGGATGTTTCTTCTATGGATAGGGTCATCTTTGGCAAGTTGCTTAGCTTCTGTCCTTTATTTCTAAAATGTGGAAAAGGTATTCTGTTCTCTGTCTTTCACAGTGCTATGTTAGGGTTTTGACAATACTCTGCTATCCCTTGATTCTAGAAAATCAAATTACTGTATCATATAGTATTTTAATAAAATTTATGGAATAGCCTCGATAGACTCTGCTTTTAAAATATTAAATATTTCAAAATATTCAGTAGCAATCTCATGAGTGGAAGATGAATGTATTTAGTGTTGGTTTAATGTTTTACCCTTCTGTCTTCTGTGGGAGCAAAACTAACATAACAAACTGCTTATGCTAAGAAAAAAAAGACATCTTGAGTTATGCTACAGTGAAAGATGCTTCATAAAATGTAAGCAAAGTGACTAAGAAGCATGATAGGAGTTTGGTGCAGCATGTAAACTTCAGATATCTACTGGAGAGCTGCTCTTGTTGTACTTGAGAACTTTAATCCTCCTTCCCCAGCTTTGGAACATGGTTCTGAAAAGAAAGTTGTTCTTTTTTATTTCCATCCCAGGCTCTCCAGCTGCTCTTTGTGGAGCACCAAGAGCATCTCAACTGAAAGGCATTTTTGTAGGTGCTAAAGATTTTAGCTGTCAGTGCAACTTAACAGAATGGAATTACTTCAAAAATATTTCTTAGCATGACGTAAATTTGCTGTAACTGATCATGACACTCAAATCTCTGAAGTTATTGTTACTTTATTCCGCTTTGCTGAAAAGAAGTAACAGGAAAACTGATCTCTGCAATGTCTAGTCCCATGTGAGGGTCTTATTTTATTTTGATCCACGCCCTAATGCCAAATAATATCATCGGAATCACACAAGTTAGAGAGGAAAAACACCTATTAGATAATGGCAGGGCGTGACCGTTCCCCTAGTGAATTCTCAAGTGCATTGTCTCATGTAGTTTTAAATTACTCAAGCAATTGAGGTGTCTCTGGGGAGGCTATTCCACAGTGAAACGTACCTTGCCATTAAGAAATATTTCCTCCTGTTCAGACTAAATTTTTCCTTTGTTTATTCGTGTCATATTGCTTCTAGCTCACCCCCTGCTGTTGCTTAACTATTCTTATTCCTATCATGTTTAGTTTTTTTCAGACTCCAGTCTACAAATAAACATTCTCCATTCCTGCTTATTGTATGCCCATATGCTCGTCTACTTCTTTCTCTTTTTGTATAATCTAGTAATATGTCCTCTCTTTTTCTTGGACCTCTTTTTGATGTCATGCTCACCAGACTGGAATGGTTATTTAAAAAAAGGCTCATCAGTGTCCTGCATGGATGAATTATCACAGTTTGTCAGGCTTTTTTGACTGATGTTCTCAGTTCTCACTCCCGGAATCACTGCTTAATACAGGGTCTGTTCCATTTAACTCTGGTCATGTGCTTAAACATGGGTGTCCAGCCTTTTCGTTTACCTGGGCTGCAGTTAGTGAAGAGGAATTGTCTTGGGCTGCATATACAAAATTGCTCTGAATGTAATGCTTCCTATTTACTTCCATGGAAATTACAATTGATACAAAGAGCACAATGATAGAGCAAATTGTCAGCTACAAACTCTATTTTTCAACAGTCATCACACACTGTGCTCACATCCACTATTTGTTCTTCGTGAGCTTTCAACAAGTTCAATGCATGTCATGGGTGCCACTTCTTCAACACAGAGGAATTCAGTTACACACCTTTGCTTCATACACACATTCATGTCAAATGCCTTTTTGTCAGACTGCCCCTCTCCTGTTTTCTGCCACACAGAAACAAAATATGATAGAACATTGGTGGGAATGTTCAGTCTCTACTCCTATATCACCAGAATCTGTTTCTGATGGTATGAGCCAACATGATAAAACAGGAGACATTGCTTTTGGAATAGCCCTTTTAAAATATACAATATTGTTAATATATAAGTAACAAAGCATTTAAATTTTTAATATTTTTCTTAAAAAATTAAAAAAAGAGAGGAACAAAACTATAAAACTAGGACACACGACCTTGCTTTTGTGAAACTAACACATCAGGATGGCAGTGGTTGCCATTCTTAGTGAGGTCTCAGGGTGTTCATCAGATATTTCTGATGAAATTTTACTCTTTCTGTGCTTAGTCCTTGAAAACAGTTGTTCAGAAATGTGTATACTGCAAAAAAGTGATGATGTAAATAGGGTTTGGTTGTGAAGTGAAGGTCACCTTTCTCTGATAACGTGAGAATAGTGAAAGTCTAGTAAGGAGACACAGTCAGATTTTTGTGTTAATATCAGATCGCAACTCTATACATTCAATTCGAAAATTCCGAAGTAATATATTCATGTTGACTGAAAATAGTATTGCAAGCATAACTGTATGATTTTTTTTTGAAATTCTGAAACCTATTCTCAAATCCCTTTATCGAAATGGTAAGCACTGCTACACATTCTTCACTTTTCAGGGCACTCTGTTTAGCCAATGTTACAAAACGCGTGCAGTGATTTGCCATAACTTGAGTCAGCACTGCCCAGCACTGCCCTCCCCGTGCCCTGCTTTCAACTGACATAGTGTTAATAGTGCACTGACTGTTTGGCTGTTGCTGAGCAATGGGTGTGTGTCAGGGACCGCTGCGGTGAAGAGCTGCTGCCTTTATAGTGGCAGGGGTGGCCGCATTGTCACCTGTGCTGGGTGACATGTGGTCTGTGGGTTGGACATGCCTGTGCTTAAGCATCCTGACACACTGATATTAGGAACATGTGAGGAAGAAGAACAGGTGTTTCAGAGTTCGGTGAGTCGTGACTCAAACTGTACCATTAAAAAGAAGAAAACAATAGACGTCCCCTTCCATTGGAACAAACTCCAACCATTTAAAACATAAATGAATTGGAATGCTTCAGATGTTCCTGTGAGAGAACTGAGCATTTGATACTCATTAACAATTGAAAAAATATTTGCCTGGAGATCTCTGCCATGGTTTGCAAAAAGACTACAAATACTAGGTGGCTGAGTCTTTGCTTGCTGAACTTCCTCCTGTTTTCTCAGTCTGGACACCTTGAAGTAATTTAAAGCTCATTTGCCTAAAACCATCTAAGAGGAGGAGCAGGATTTGGTACTGAACTGCCTATGCTGTGCAGTGAAGAGCAGCAATAAGTGTGCTTCTATAACTAACAAGGTGGCCTCACTTTGCAGCCCAGCATGGCTGTGCTAGTGTGAGCAGAGTAGCTGCACCATGCACAGACTTCTGTGCTGGCCATTTCTTTTTCCAGAAAGCTGTGTTATGCAGGATCAGAACTCTTCACTTCTAAGGACTTTTCTGAGCTCTCCTGCTCCATCTTATTCCTAGGTGGTAATGCACACCTTTAATTTGTTCCCATGAATTATTTAAAATGTAATTGACCTCTAAATTCAGGATAGGAAATCCTGAACTACTCATTGTGGAGATTTAAATATAGGCTTTGGTTGGCTCCTGAGGTGACAGTTAAAGCTGAAGAGCATGTTGGGGCTTATTTTTATGAATCTTCTCTTTTGTATTTTTGTTCATGAAGGGTAAATATTTTTGAATCATGTTTCTTAGTTTCTCAGAGCTCAGGGAAGATTAGTTCTCAAATAGCTGACTTTTACTCACAATTTTAAAAGAAAAGAAAAAAAAAAAAGGAACAGAAATAGTATTTTTCCAGTTTTTCTCTTGGTACATGCAGGACTGCAGGGAGCTGCGGGTGCAGCCCTTGGCAGGAGGTGGGGACTGGGCTGGGGGACTCGCGTCCTTGCTGAGCAGCTCAGCAAGGAAATTCTGCCTTGAGACCAGGGGTGGGAAAGAATGGGAAAGGGTATAGAAAAGCATCTATTACTTGTGCTGGAATAAACATCGTTTTTGCTTTTTATCCTCTAATTGGACCTCAGGAATGGTCTGGGAAAGTGTTCATTTATAGCAAGAGGTGACCAAGGCTTACAGTTAAAGGAGAGCAAATGATTTTTCATGAGCTTAAATCCCTAACTGAATGCAGGTACCTTTTCTCGGCTCTTCATATATGGTAAAGCTCTTATAGGAAATACGGAGTTTTGTTAATTGCTGTGGCTAACTTAGGAACTTTCATGACTCTCAGCAGCAGTAATTTCAGCTAAAAAACAAAAGTAATCAAGGAGTGGAGGAAGCTCAGGTGAAGTGAACAATCTCTGGATAACTTTTTTAGTTTTTGCCAAGCCTAAAGCCTTTCCTGGCTCCTAAAGGTTTTCTTGCCACTGGTTGCTGCTACATTTCAAAATTAAATGGTCTTAAATAGTGTTCATTGGCCTGTTTTTTGATTGTGACAGGCATTTCTGTGCTCTGTGTCATTAACTTCAATAATGTAGTGTAAATGGAGAAGGAATCCACTTTGTTGCTGTCTCTTGGATTTCACTTCACGTATTGTGTGTGCTGTGTGGAAGCTGGATCTAAATTCTGCATCAAGGCCCTCTTGTTCCTGCAGCACCCTGGGGAATCTTGTGATAAAGTGGGAATTCTGTGGCAGCTACAAATAAATTCAGGTTCAGTTCGTTTTTACTGAATTAAATATGTACATGAATAATACAATTGGTACAGTAATTTTGTAGTTTACATTACCAAATGCAATTTTTTTTGTGTTCCCTACATTTTCAACATACCACTAAACTTTGTTATGATAATGTATACCTGCACTCTTAAAGTTTTCAGCAGAAAATTTCAAAGCCCTGTGCAAGATACACGTAAGATTCGTTATATCCTGTATGTGAATTTATGTTTTAGGTACCTGTCACGTATCCTCTCTTTAATTTGCTTTAGACCAAAAACAATGCGTCTGGCCACATGTGAATTGATAAAATACAAATGCTGAAGCTGCACTATGAAATACTACATCTTGAATCAACAATTTTCTGATTGTTCCTGAAGGTAAAAATAATCAACATGTCCAATTATATGTCAGTATTTCAGTGCTAGATTTAATACTAGTCTG
Organism: Lagopus leucura; assembly: GCF_019238085.1. Taxonomy (NCBI): domain Eukaryota; kingdom Metazoa; phylum Chordata; class Aves; order Galliformes; family Phasianidae; genus Lagopus; species Lagopus leucura. The sequence continues at coordinate 28,440,750 of NW_024962335.1, read as the reverse complement.
CGTTTTGCAATTCTTTCAGAGAGCTGATGCAGTGTTGTGCACTTTGTAGTACAGCACTGTTATGTGCAATACCACAGTTACCCCAAGTCAGGGCAAACCTCCATCCCAAGAGTGACCCATGCACAGATTCATTTCCTATAGAGAGCTCATATGGAAAAGAGAGGCAGTGAGAAACGCAGTGACTCGCCCATGGCTGTATAGCTGCAGAGCTGATTATGCGGAGTGCTTTCAGAGTCCTTTAGCATCCAGCGGAGTGACACATCGCTTTTGGAAAAGTTTTCATCCCCACCCACCATTTTTTCATTTTAAGAAAAGGTGACGTCTTTCACAATTACTTAGGGACAATACTAGCACGTAATTTGCAGTGGTGAAATTGCAAAACACATAGGAATATGCTTGCAAGTTATCAAAGTACCTCTCTCTATTTCCTAGTGGAACAGATACTTAGTATCTACTGAGCCTGGTGGGTGGCCATGTAATTAATCAAATCTTTCCTGGACTTTGTAATGGAGTCTTTCCTTTTCTTTCTGGTTAGTAAAGAAAATGGCTGAACTTACAAAAAATTCAGCTGGAGACCTCTGGAGCTGAAAGCACAATTTTGTCTTCCTCTAATGCAAGTTTTAAGCAAAAGCAAAAGTAGAATATGTCAGTGCTTTGCCTTAGTCTTTTATAGTGTTAGACTGGTGTCATTGTGGTCTCAATTCTTATTCTAGGGCAAATTATCCCTGTTAATTTTTCTACGTATTCTAGTATCTTGGAAGCTGGAGGTATAAAGTCAAGTCATGCCCATGGTTCCTCCTTCTCAATATGAATAATATATTTTACGATGGATTTGATCCCACAGAGAGCAAGAAAGCAATATTACTTGGAACTGATATCAGAGTGCCTGCATCAGAGTGCACATATCGCAGGCAGAGCACTGGGGTTCTTGCCCTGGTATTGCTGTGAGTCATTGGATTACACTGTCTGTGCAAGCAGCTGTCTCTCATTTGCATGAGGCAGAAATCTTTATTACCAGGGGCAAATTTATCTCTAGCCTCAGTGGGTGGAACTTCCTATGATTTCAGTAGGAGTGCCCCTTGCCTACACATAGGTCCATTTTTTTCCTTGGGGAGGAAGTTCTAGCAGAGAGCTTTAGAAGTGTGTGCATGTTTTTTCTTAACAGAGCCTTGTATAACATTTTTACACTCATTTCCTAACATAAAAGATGATGCTAGACAATGATACTGGCAAGACTTGCTTACACAGATGCTATTGGTAGTTAAGATAAACAGTAACACCTAGGATGCCAGATGTTGTGATTCATCCCTAGCGCTTGCCAAACTGTAATTCATACTACATTAGGGGCTACCGGTTATTTATTTTTCATCCCACTAGAAGTCTAATTGACTATTCCTCCATCTCCTTTTCTCCCTCTCCCCCTACTCTTTCTTCCTCTCATTCTTCCACCTGTGTTGTATTCACTTTGGCCTGAAGCGTGGAGAAATCCCATCGGTCATCCAGGGATCAGGTACCCCAGGCCAGAGTATCCTAGCTTTACTTAATGGTTAGTGATGGCATCCAAATCATTTTCCTAGTGAGAAGTGGGTAGAGAAAGAACTGAAAACCTTTGCCAAGAAGTACTCTGTGGTGGATACTAAAGCAAGTCAGGTAACAGATGTCCAATCCAAACTTCGATGGGTAATTAGCTGATTCAATATCCAAAAGAAGTAGGTAATTGTTGTGATTTGTGAATCCTCTGCCAGGGCAGATACTTTACAGCTTGCAGATATTTCTCTAATGAGGGAGAATATCAGGAGCTCTGAGCAGTAAAACACTGTTTTCTTAGTATTCAAAAAGAATGGCTGTTTTTTTCTTTAGGGATGTTCTTGGCATAGACTGTTCTTGTTCTTTTCTTTGTTATTTCTTGGAAGTCTTCTGAAAACTATTGATGCAGTATGCAAATTCAATGCAGGAAATGTAATGTTATATAAGTGTAATTGGCCTTTTATTCAAAGACGTTTTTATTCCTTCTTGCATATTTTTCTCTTCCATTTAAAAGAGAGAGAGAGAGGGAAGGAACGAAGTTTAAACACAATCGTATATTTCTTTGACAAAAAGAAATCAGAGAAAGATGCTATAAAGATCAGACTGTAAAAAGAAATTGAGGAATTAGAGAACCACTAATAAAAACAAAACTATGGCTATTGCTGGAGACACACAGAATGGAGCTGTTTCAGGAAGAAAAGAAGTGTGTCTCACTCTTGCTGTTGTCCTTGAGCTAGACGTGGAAGGAAGAGAATAGAAAAAAAGCTCTGAAGCCATCTTTCCTTCCTTCTTTTCAGCACCATTTCATAAGTTGTATGGGAAGAGGGAGAAACATGGGGAAGGGGGGCAGGAAATCCTAGCAACCAAAATGCTAGTGATGCAAACACCTCTAAAATGGGCAATTGCTAGCAGGAGTTCCAGAGGGCAAGTTCACTGTTCCCTCTCTTGCTAAGCACGGCAGTGGCTGCTCACATTGGCACTGCAAGCCATGTTTCCTTCAATCCCTGGAGCTTAAAGTTATTGTTTTCAAGTTTACGATGTTTTGATATAAAGAATTGCCTATGCAATGTTGGGGAATTTAAGAAGTCTGTACTAGTCATTATTGTTTGGAGGCTTTTTTAATACTATCTCAGGCTTTCCTTTTCCTTTCTAAACCTTACTTGGTTTCCTCCAATTCCTCTGTTTCCATGAAGTTCTCCCTCTTGTTTTCTTTGAAAACAAAAGTCTGTACAGAAGTCATCAGTAATTCCACTGAAGTCAACGGACTTCCTTTTATGTAAGAGATCAAATTTCCATTGCTTTTCATCGTCCATGTCCAATTTGCCCCATCTGTTGCTGTCCACCCCAAGCATCACATTCTCGCTGAATTGCTTCTTCCTTCTCTCTTTTTTTCCCCTTCCTTTTTTTCTACTCTTTTTTATCCCCTCTCAGCATTTTACAGTTAGTGTCTCAGCTCACTAGTGCCAATGCAACTAGCAGGCAGCTGCTGGTTGCTTCTATGCACTCAGGAGGAATATTTTATGGCAGAACCAAAGACTGGTCAAAAAGCATATGAAGTCACGACCCTTGTGTGCACCAGTGACAATAAGAGTGACAGTTATCTGAAGTGGTGGGCTTCAAAGGGAAATCCTCAGCCAAAACTGACTTGCAATTTGACACATCTGGCCCCTAAAATTTCTTTGCCAAGGCCAGTACTTTTAGTTATGAAGCAATAACATATTGTTGTTTTTAACTGCATGGAAGAAGAAGCTGAGCTACACATCCAGCGAAAATGGACACTGTAATTATCTCATACTTTTAACAGCTCCAACTGTACTCATATAAATTTAGTGACAATAGCAGATCTGTAGGTAAATCATTTCAGTTCAGTGTGAATGCTGATTTACAGAGGCTAATAAAAGTTCAGAAGACTTTAACAAACAATAAAGGAAGAAATGTCTCCTGGAACGACAAAATTGAGATCTGCTCTAAGCCTTTTAAGGCCATGTAAGCAATGTTTGTCACATCGCTAAACCCCTCACGTAATCTTCCAATCTGAATCCTAAATTTTCTTCTAGAACCCAACCCCATATTTCACTTATAACCATGCCCTTATATTCTCTACTTGCATAAAAGGACAAAAAGCACAGCACTTCAGTGATTACACAATTATACTTATGTATTTAATGCAAGTCACTTATCTAGTGCCAGGTAAAAAATAACTAAGTTAGTAAGAGACTAGTGGAGTAGAATTAGATTACCTTTGAGAGGATGAATGATCCAAAAGAAAAAAAAAGAAAAAAAGAAAAAAAAAAAAGATTAGTCTTAGCTAAAATGCTCTACTTGCCCCCAATCTCCTGCAAGCAAACAAATATTTACCAAAAGCTAATTTTGAGAAAGTGGCCTCCGAGAACAAAGCATTGGAAGCTGTCCTCCATGTTTTCCTGCCTCCTGTGCAGAAAGGTCTTCCATGCGTCACTCAGACAAGGTTAAAAAATTACTGCGTTTTGCCTAAGCCAACAGTCAAGTGATAATATTGCAGAAAATAAACATTTTGGACAGCATTAAAATCTAACTGGACTAAGGAGAAGAATGCAGATTGAAACCAGGTGTGGATTTAGACTCAGCTATACTTTTGTCTTATGATGTGCTCTTGCTCATTGATAAAAGCTTCAGCTTTTCACTTTTTCTATTCAGAGTGGCTGGGAAAGAGAAGTTGTAAATTCACTGCAGCACGATTGACATCTTGAAAGCAAAATGCCTCCCAAATTGGTTCAGTTGCTGGGAACTGTGAAAAACTTGCAGCATTTAATTCAACCCTGAATTCAGGAAAATAATTTTGAGAAAATAAGTGTAAAATTTTGGGCTTCTTTTTGGTTTTTGGAATGCAGAAAATGAGAACAAAAAAAACGTTTGAATAAAGGCAGGGTGAGCAGAATTAAGGCTTTAAAATGGAATGGGAAAAATAATGGTTCAGGATCCTTTTGGTGTTAATTTACCTGCAAAGTGATTCTTTCCATCAGTAGCCTGTTACATAGAAAACAGTTTTTAAACTGTGATCCACAAAAACACTCTGAGGGCATCAGTAGGCTGGAGCAGCTCAGGGGCAAGCAGTACAAAGTTTGTGAGTTCTGCATCTGTGGGGCTCAGGAAGAAGAAGATGGATGATCAATCTCACCAACACAAGCTGAATGAGGAATGGCAGGGGAAGCACTGCCTGCTCCAGCCCTTCACCTGAGGAGCAGACAGGTTCTTCAAATAGTTTTTCTTTCTCACTGGTTATCACTCCCAGAGAGTGTACAAAGAACCAAGTCAAAACTGTGCTGATGTCATTTTCTCAGTTACGAGTATGGATCATATCCCCAGTGGATACAAACCCAAACCTCATTAAATTGTGTGTCCCCATAATGAAGTCCTTGCCCAGTTCTGAAACACCAACAGTCTTCTTTGTGTGTAGATCAAATCTTTGAAGCTGCAGTGCAGCTGATGGATATTTCTGTGTACACAGTTATTATGTGCACGATGAGCATGATTACTGCTTGGATACACTGTTTGCATTTTACAGTGCTATGTGGAGGATTTGCAAAGCCTAGGCTATACTATGCATAGCAAAAGTCCAAATAAACTTTGCTTTCTTTGTTCCTGAAGAAGAAACTTTGACAATAGAAGAAACAATTTCTTAGAAACAGTATACACTTTCTAAAAGATGTGCTGACCTATGAAAGAATCTATTTTTTAAAGTTTACACTGTTTTTACAACACGTTTGATATTTTATGCAAGCTGTCATCTAATGGAAATAATGACCTCAGGGACATGTGTTTATCTTGGTTTTAGCCCACTTAAAATACACTTAGCCTTTAGCTTTTCCTTAGGCCAAAACCACATCAAATGGGCCAAAGATGGAATAAACACATACATACACTCCTGAGGTCATTATCACTTCATTGTAGTTCTGCAGAAGAAAAGGAAAACAAACTCTGTCTCTTTGCATTACTTCTGAAACACAGCGTGCCCAAGTGATGGTGTATACATCATTTCATAAATGTTTTCTTTTTTGGAATGTGCTTTGCTTCTCTTTTTGCCCCTGCCACATATTAATTGTAAACTCTCTTCTGTTAATGCTTTAAATTAATCTTTAAAACATTGAAGAGCTGATATTGCAGAAATTAGAGCCGTAATTGCCAGAGTACAGCATTAGTAATGGGCATTATCCACAAGCAGAGATTCACAGATGGAAATATTTTAAGAGGAAGAGTTAATATTGAGAATTTACTTCTTCTAGGAACAAAGTTCTGGAATACTGGATTAGTTAGGCCATAAGTGGTACTGTGTTTGTGAAACTGTAAATGAGTTCTGCATCCCAGCACTACTAAGTCATTACAGACCAGTACAGTAGGTGCTATTCTTAGCACTTTTCCAAAAAAAAAAAAAAGTAGTGGTAAGCAAACTGTACTCTGCCACAGAGTGTGGAAAAGCTTACTTTTTTGTCAAGCCCCTTTTTTACATGAATATAATGTAACTTCTACCATGTTCTGATGTAGTGGCTATGAACTACATGAAATAGAAGAAAAATTGCCTGTCCTTTCAGAGATTTATTTCCTAACCTTTAGTTTGTTTTTAATTAAGATTGATTTAGAGGGAGAAAAGAAAGATTTCTCTATGAAGTGTGCACCTTAAAAGCAAAGCCCCAAATATTTGCTCTTTTGAAATAATTAACAACTTTTTTTCATCTACTTAATACAATGAGGGCTTCATTCTAAACCTGACTGGCACTTTGACTCAATGTTGTGAAATAAAAGTTGTTTGTGTAAAGTTTCAGATCTTGTCTCTGCAAAACCATCGGGCAAAATGAATTGCAAAGGGTCTGGGCTTAAGAATGCACTTGTGGTTAATTGTATGTAGAAGTGATTTCCTGTTTTGGATCTTTAGAGGTGGAAATAACATGGTCACTATCTATCCTCGTAAGTAGTCATTGCCCCTCATATTTATTGCATTTTTCATTAAAGAATGAATCCACTACAATCTTAGATGTAGAGGAATTTCCCATTTGCTTAAAAAAATGAGTAGTACTTGTTAAATAACGCTGTTCAGGTGCAAAAGCACCATAACCTGTCATGCAGTGGAGCAAATAAATGGTTGGTGTAGCAGTCTTTTCAGTCCCCACCTTTCCTAGAGGGATGAAAAATGTGGAAAGGGAAGAAATAAGCAGCTTTGGGAGCAGAAAAATTAATACAAGAAAGTGGGTGGTGTTTCCCTACAGCTTATTCCTCAGAGTATTGCAGAATCATGGGTCTGGCTGCTGCCTAGATGGAGCAGCTTTTTCCCTCATGGGAATCCCGTATTCCCCACCATGACCTTAGGCTTTGGTTCCCATGTATGCGTCCACTACCAGTCTTACTGTCTCTGCTTTCTCACTGTATGGGTCTCAACATCTTCCTCCATCTCCATCTTGCCTCTCTGAGGCCTCTCTTGTTGGGATTCCGGTGGGGTAAGAAAAGGACAAGAAGGACCTGGAAGGGAGGAGGAAGGAGAGAACATAGGAGGGGAAGTGGGGACATGGCCTGCAGAGCTGTTTGGAGCTGTGGGAGGGTTTGAAAACATCTTTACACATTGGACTCATTTTCATTTCCAAAATTCAGTGTTTCTGGCAGCACTTATTTTTAGTTTGGAGTTCTATTTAACAGTTTTTGAGGTTGGGCAGTGTAGTAATTTAGCAGCCCTTTTGTGAAGGAAAGAAGGCTGCAGCTTCTGCGCCACTTTTAATATTTGTTGGCTATTCAGATTTTGCAGCAGGATGACATTTAAATGTTCTATTTTGCTGACACCTTCCCTTTATTTACTTATTTTTAATATGTGAAAGCATAATACTTGGTGGTTGCTGTGTAGAAAACAGGGATTAGAGTTGAATTTTTTTTGAAAGTAGGGTTGAATATACCTGCAATGTGGGTGAAAAAAAAAGAGTTTGTAGGTATCTGGAGTGTGCACCTTTTGGAGAGGTAGTCAGTATTTCCTTACTTTTAATTATGGTGTATTGCAAAAACAAGTTTTCCTGTAGTATCTTGTTATAAGTGTCTCTGGTCTAAAAGTGAAAGGGAAATAAAAACTGTTATTCTGTAATAAATGAAGACTCAACAATAAACCAAATATAGTAGGTAGAATTTTTCAGATGTCAGGATAATTTGGTGGCTGATCGCTTCAGAGTGGACAACTTTGATGTGCTGTGTATATCTGAGCCAAAAGGCTTGGTTTCTCCAAGAGTTTTGTCCTGAAATAATTTCCACGGTTTTGAGAACATCTCTTTCTTGTCTAAATCTTGATACATTATTTACAGAGAACACATAAAACTTTAAAAGCAGAATATGAAACCACACTTCAATACAATTCTGAAGCTCAACCCAAATGGTTGAATGTATTTACAGGCTAAAAAGGTTGGCATAGTTTTGTTTTGGGTTACACAACTTCCAAGTGAGACCAGGTAATCTTCAGAAGTGGAAAATTAGAGTTCTTCATTACTTTTTAAAATCAAATTCAAAGTAAAGCTCTGGAGACTGCAGTTCACTAAAGAACTCACACTGAAGAACATATTTACACAATTCCCTGGAATGATCTGAAAGCAGAATTATGCAGAACTGTGTTTGTGAAAAGCTAATGATAGGATCTTTAAAGGCTACCAGGTATATTCCCTACAGCTAGTGATAAACCCAGAAGACCATTTCTTGCCTTTGTTTCATTATTTGTTTCGGTTTTTCTCTTGACGTATTTTTTTTTTTTGGAAATCATTATTATGTTATCAGTTTTCTTTGATTTCAGAGCTATCTAACAGCTAACCTTTGGGCCATGTCTGTCTTCTCTCAGAGAGCACTCCTCCCTTATGTTGAAGCATTGCTATGAGCTACATCTAGCACAGGAACAAACAAGTGTAGGCTGGCACAGCAGCATGCTCTGGCAGAACTGCAGAACCTGATAATAGGCTAGAGAGGCTACAGCAGTGCAGATCAGTTATCTTGCATAAAGTATTTAACCATAGCTGCAAAGTTATTAGGTAAAAAAATCTAGTTTCAGGTCTTGCATAGGAATTTGGTCACTGGTGCACTCAGGTTTTGGTTTGTGGCCTGTAAGTAAAAATACAATAATAGAAATCACAGAATCACCAAGGCTGGAAAAGACCCACAAGATCACCCAATCCAACTGTCCACCAATCACCAATATTTCCCACTAAACCATGTCCCTCAATACAATGTCTAAACGTTCCTTGAACACCTCCAGGGTCGGTGACTCCACCACCTCCCTGGGCAGCCCATTCCAGTGCCTGACCACTCCTTTGGAAAAGCAGTATTTCCTAACGTGCAGCCTGAATCTCCCGTGGTGCAACTTAAGGCCAATTGCTCTAGTCCTGTCACTAGTTACATGAGAGAAGAGGCCAACCCCCAGCTCACTACAACCTGCCTTCAAGTAGTTGTATCTGTTCACTGGTGCACAGAAAGGAGTGAACCTCTGTGAAGAAGATGGATATTACTTTAACTTCTAGGATTTTATGAAAATGAATTTTTATTTCTATGTAATTTTCCACAGGGCAGTCCACATCTTTAATACCTAGATCATCTGGAACCTGTAACTGTCTTAAGAGATGTTGTCAGAGATTCACGTGAGGATTTAGCTGTGTGGCCAGTGTAGAGTCAATAGGATCTGTAGAGCTGCATCAGCTTGCTGCTTTGAAAATCTACCCTGTTGTGTTTTAAACTATGCTGTTTCATTACACAGAAATGAAGAGGATTTTTCTGATACCTTATCAAGATAGCAGACACATGGGGCTTTGTGTGTTTTTGTTTTTACTGCATCTTCTTTTGATTAGTTGCCTATTTCTTGTTAAGCAATAATAGGAAAAACATTTCTTCAGCTTTTTTTTTTTCTCTTTCTTTCTTTCTTTTTTTTTTTTTTTCTTTTTCCCAGCTTCAGTCTTTTCTGTGAAAGTACAAGAGGGAGAATTTTAAAGATCTGTCCTGTGAAACTGTTATCTCTTTGATTAACATTCGAAGTTCTGCTGCTTGTTTTATCAAATTAATGTAACTTTGAAGAAAGGAAAAAGGAAATACTGATTTGTAATAATAGATTTTAATTAGGAAGAGTGTTTGAGTCTCAGGAGTCTGTCCCATGCGCGTTTTCAGATCTCTCATCTTCCTGGTGTCAGAACTCTAATTACCACTCTTACAGATCAACTTGTATTTTGAAGATATCAGAAAATGCATCATGAAAGATTCTTCTTTTTAATTGCATTCCTGTACCCCCTGCTATGTGGTTTCTATTACCATCAGTGTTCCTCCACTGCTGTTTCCATGTTTTTACTTCCTTCGTTATAGGTGAGCCTGTTGGGTTATATTGGAAGAGGATCTGTGTTTAAGCCTCTCTGTGTTCTCCCCAGCTTCTAGCAGAATTTAAGTTGTTAAACTCTGTGTGCAATGCTCAGCACATATGAGGCATTATATCAGTAGAATCTAGCCTCAGCAGCAACAGGAACCATCTCAGGATAGGAGAATCACTGAGGGTTAAAATTGAACGCTTCGGACCAGGCTACTCCTTGCCTTCTTTAGAAGTGGCCTGAATGGACAGCCAACAGGCACCAAAATCCTTTCCCTTGCTCACTGATGCTTAGTGCATCAGTGAAGCACAAGAGAGAGCACAAAAGGAGGGCTGGTGATACCTTATCAGGGAGCAGGAACGAGCCAGTAATTCATGGAGTCAAGAGGTTCTGCCTCATTACAGATGAATTACAAGGTCTGTTCTCTGTTTCTCATCACCTGTTATACTTTTGGAGGCACAAAACACGGATTGCAATTGCGAAGTGATCCTATTAACTTCATCAGATCCTTGCCTGCAGTGTGACTTGATGGTAAAAGGAGTGTGCTGTCTTCACTGCCAGACAGAATCCTGCACCCTTAGTGAACCATGTGATGGGAAGGTGGCTGCGTTTGCTTCATCAGTTTGCCAATGGCTAAAGAGATCCTTAAAATCTGGCTGAATATCAGAAAATGCTTGCCACCCATTTTCTGAAAGTCAGACTTCTTAGAGTAGCCTTAAGTTGGGCCTGACAAAAGCTGAAGAATATTATTATAATATTAGCTACTAGAAAAACTCGAGAGCAGAATTATTTTTTGCTTCAGTTTCAACAATCACATAAAATTTTGGGCCATGCTGCTGATGCATTTAATAGAAAACTAGGAATTTATCTAAGATAAATAAAAGGTTTTTATAGTGTTAAATGTAATTATAAATATTTAGATATTATCAGTACTTACAAATGTCTTAGGGAAGATAGTATAATGATTACACTTCCAGAATATTTTGTTGGAGGAGGGGGTTATTTTTCCTTTTCCTTTTGAAGCCTAGATAATGTCAATGAAATACTCCTGCTGTAATTTCTATATCCAAACAAAATTCAGAAGGAATGTAGTTGTGAACTTCTTTATGATTTATTTTTATTTATTTTTATTTTTATTTTTTTCCTGCTGGAAAGGTAGTTACAGAAGAATCTTATTGAAGTTGTCTATTTTTTCCTACAAAAAGGAGCTGTGGGCTCAACTTCAGGGAGAAAGGTGATGACTATATATGCCTCACTGGCAGACTCTCTTTGTTGCAGCCCTAACAGTTTGCAGACATATTTAGAGCATCTCAAAAGGAATAAACTGAAAGTATAATAGGAGAGATTTAGAAAAGACAGTACAGACTTGCCTTGTTATTTAAGACAGAGGTCACAGTGCATATATTTATATATATAGACTAACACAAATACTCAATTTAAAAAAATCTCTTACTAGTCTTACAATTTTCCATGGTTTTTGATTATATATATTTCTCAGATCCACATCTCTATTGTTTCCTGAGATCAAAGGAGTTATCCTGGACTCTGCTAAGCATTTGTCTTGCCTGCAGTAAGCTCCTTAAAAAATGTTCACCTGTCTTCCTTTAACATACATTCCTCTTTATTTTGTTATAGTCATCTGATATTTACAAAGCTGCTTATGTGCTTTACTAAGAGTTGCATTGTTCTATCTGGAGGCAAAGTTTGTCTCTTAATTATAACTCCGTTTACCAATCACAATAATTAAATAACCCAGAACAGCATCAGTTCTGTATATTTAATACATCAAGTTGAATATCATGTTGAGGAAGATCATTTCTCAGTGCAGAGAAAATAAGATATTATGGTTTTCTTAGGTTATTTCTAAAAGCCCATTAAAAGTGCTGAAGAAGTGGACTATGAAGTTTTAATGTGTTTTATTAATTATTGTAATAAATGTTGCAGATCTTTCATTTGCTTTAGTTCTGAAAATCTACATTTGCTGTGTCTTAAGCAGCATCGCTGAACTGCTAGAACAGTTAGATGGGTTTTGACTAATACTGACAGTTTTCCTTTCTATCTAGATCAATACATTTATTGGAATAACTTTTTCATAAAAAGAGATTTTAGTTTTTTTGATTGTTGGATCCAGTATTCATTGGATTTTTCCCTGGAACCTCAGTTAAAAGGGAATAAGGATTATATATAGTTTTGTCTTGATGACAATGATCTCAGACATTCTACCTTGCCTCTAGGAAGCAAACTACACCTTAACTTTTTAAGTGCTGACAATCCTTAAGGGCTTGCTGTTTCCAGTACTTTCTCTTAACCTGCTAAAATAGACAGAAGAGTAAGGAAGGAAATTGTCCATCTAAGTAAATTAAGAACCCTTACGGGTCAGAGTAAATCAAGTAAAGTACTATTTTTCATGGAAGGAAATATTTAAAAACCTTACTCTAGCGGAAAAGAATGTAAGGAGGATGGGAAATAGCACAACATTTGAATCTTGAGATAAGGTTGTAAGAGGAGATTAGAAAAAGAGATAAAATGTCACAGGCAAAGAACAGCAAAAAGAGCATTTGATTTGCATTTCGGAATTGCCATGGGATAATAATATTGCCAATATTAGTTGGCAAGAGAACTTCATGTATTAGCATGCTCAGCTTTTTCATTTGATAAATGAGGAGGGAGAACGGGCTTCAATAGACATGGAAAAGGCTGAGGTACTCAATGAGTTCTTCGCCTCTGTTTTCACTGGCAGTCAGGTTTTCCACACCTCTCATGCCCATGAACTTCTAGATGGAGATTAGGGGAGCAGAGGACCTTCCACTGTAAAAGCAAAGCAAGTCCAAGACTGCCACATGTGGTTGAAAGTGCACAAGTCTACGGGGCCAGATGACATGCTGAAGTGATTGCCATGCCACACCCCATCATATTAGAAAGGTCATGGATGCCAGGAGAAGTCCCTGGTGACTGGAAAAAAGGGAAGCATCACTTCCATTTTCAAGAAAAGGAGAAAAGAAGACCAGGGAACCTATAGGCCTGTCAGCCTCATGTCTATGCCTGGGAAGATCATGGAACTTATCCTCCTGGAAGAGATGAGATGAGATCTGAGACAGACAGCATGGCTTCACCAAGGGCAGATTGTAGCTGACCAGTGCTCTTCAACATCTTCATAAATGACTTAGATAGTGAAATTGAGTGCACCCTCAGCAAGTTTGCAGATGACGCCAAGCTAAGCAGTGCACTTGATACACTGGAGGGAAGGGAAATCATCCAGAGGGCCCTGGACAGGCTGGAGAATAGGCCCATGTGAATCTAATGAGATTCAACAAGGCAAAGAACAAGGTGCTGCACTTGCACCAGGGCAATCCCAGGTGTTTTTACAGACTGGGTGAAGAACCCTTTGAGAACAGCCCTATGGAGAAGGACTTGGGGGTCCTGGTGGACGAGAAGCTGGACATGAGCCAGCAGTGTGCGCTTGCAGCAGCCCGGAAAGCCAACTGTGTTCTGGGCTGCATTAAAAAAGGGGTGGCCAGCAGGGAGAGGGAGGTGATTGTCCCTCTCTACTCAGCTCTTGTGAGGCCCCATCTGCAGTACTGCATCCAGACCTGGGGCACCCAGTACAGGAAGGATGTGGAGCTCTTGGAGTGAGTCCAGAGCAGGGCCACTAAGATGATCAGGGGGCTGGAGCACCTCTCCTATGAAGACAGGTTGAGGGAGCTCGGGTTGCTTAGCTTGGAGAAGAGAAGGCTTCAGGGAGACCTCATTCTAGCCTTCCAGTATTTGAGAGGAAATCCTTATAAGCAGGAGGAAGATTGACTTTGTACATGGTCTAATAGTGATAGGACAAGGGGAATGACCTTACACTGAAAGGGGAGATTTAGGTTAGATGTTGGGAAGACATTCTTTACTCAGAAGATGGTGAGACACTGGCACAGGCTGCCCAGAGAAGGGCATGTGGATACTCTGTTCCTGGAGGTGTTCAAAGCCAGGTTGAATGGAGCTCTGGGCAGCCTGATCTAGTGGTCCCTTCTAACCTAAACCTCTTTATGGTGTCATTTGCAATGGTAACTAGAAAGTGGCAGTGACCACACTGTTTTTCTCCACAAACATGCTTTTCCCTCTTCCATATATATGGAACAGCATTACGACAAAAAATTATTTACGTGTGTGTTAAAAAATTATTTACATGTGTGTTAATATGTTAATATGTGTTCTTCTGTAAGAATATCTAAATATGATCTTTTTACTAGAGTACCTATGCTACTATTCACAATCCTTGGTCAGTGTGTGTAATTACTTATGAGACAGTGATTCAGATTTCTACATATCATTTGCAAGTGGATACATTGCTTACCTATGGAATAATTCCATGAGCTTACCTGAAGTCTGCATCTGGCACACAGGGGAGTTAGTCCACAGACTTCATAGACTTCAGTCAACTTTGCATCATTTTTGGAATGCTAATGAGAGCTATGGAAATATCTATAAATATTTAAGTGCGTAAACATATATGAATATATACATCATACATATGTTTTTTGTGAAGTAATACTGGCTTGCTACCTGAGGATGTTGTACAGATTCCCTTATAGGACTTCCCCAGAGAAACAGTTTTTCATAGGTAGGATTATTCAAGTCACTTACTGAACTGAGAATGCAGAATTGCTCAATATAAATTGAAAAATTGGCAGACTGTAGTAGCAATGATCTATGTGCACCTCCAGCCAGTGTGGAAGAAATGCACTTTAAATTCTTGGCTTTGGAGAAAGTTGAAGGTTTTAGCTAACATAGAAGCTTGCTTTCAGGAAATGTTAATTAAAATTCCCTGGATGAACATTATAGAATGGACACTGAACATGTTCATGGCTCCTTGTTGTCTCTTAGTCTTCATTCAGTTTTCCTTATTTTCAAAGGAAATAATTTTCTTTACAGGTTTGAGTAAGATATTCAGTAATATGAACTGCTCAAATAATTTTACATTTTGAGCTGACAAACTATTCTTATTTTATAATTGTTAGTGATGAAAACAGCTCACCAGAATGTTAGTTATCTAAACAGCACCAAGCACTTTAAAAATACCCAATACATAGTTGGAGCATAGCCCTTCTAGATACAAAAATCTGAAGCAGAAAAGAGCCAGGCATATCTGAAGAGACCAAAATGGAGAACATAAAGAACTTGAAATCTCTTATGAAGGAGAATTGTCCACATTTTCTTAGCAGACTCAGTTGGATTCTGAAGAAATAGAGGAGTGAACTTGGAGAAGAGGAAAGAGTTGTCTTCTGAAACTATTTCAGAGCCTTAATTTTCTGCAAAGGTTACTCTATTAGATCTATACGTTGTGGCAAATAGACCATCAGATGTGCCTTCACTGAAAGAGTAAATGACTTTGTAAGCACTAGCACAGTCTGTCATTTTACTGTAATATTTTCTGACTGCCTTTTTTGATTAACTCCTAAGTTTTCAAATAAGGCATATAAAGTGCTACACTTCCCAACAAAACATTCCTGGAGAAACATTTATTATGTTGAAAGTCAAAAAGTCTTGAGTCTTTGGGGACATTTCTGAGATCATCAGTACATCTCCAGGAGGTGGATGTGCATGTCAAATTCCTGAAGGTAAGTAGTATGCTGAATACCAGACAAGTTAATTGCTATGATAAGGCAACATACGTGTTCTATCAAGTATTTCAGAAATAAATGTACTGTTAATATGCACTGGACAGGATTTTATTCAATTTTCAGTCTCTCACTAATAAAAAATGCATTAGTTATTTATTAATCCTCTTTTTGGAAGGGTCTTTTTGTCTTCTGCAAAGTTTCTTTCCCATTTACATTTTTTATTGATTGAAAAAATAACCTACTACATTCAACTTAAGGGTTCAGAAACACCTCTTGAGGTCAACAGAATTACAGAAAAATGCTCTTTCCCCCAGTGGTAGAGTTTTTGCTATGTATATATATATATATATATATATATATAGTAGTGGAAAATATATATACTATCTTGCTGGGTATCTTGCTGGAGATCTCTGCAAACCTGAAGTCTTAGAATTATAAGTAGACTTTTCCCCTTTGTTTCTGTGTCCATGGCTGCTGTGTTTGAGCATACCCTCACTTGCTGTATTCTAGGATTTTGCTACTCTAATACCATTGCTGCTTTTTCTATTATATACATACATATACATATATATGTACATATATATATAAAACATACACATACACATACCAATACATATATATGTGTGTGTACACAAGTGTATACATCTATTTATATATCTATATATATATATGTTGGTAGGTTATCTAACTGCACCATATTGATAGCACCTATTTATGGACATAAGTAGAGGATACCCATAATCTGCAAGTCCCTATAAGTGGCAGGAACATCTTTGTTTGGATATATGCATGTACCATCAAACTATTTTCTAATACCTTGATTTTTTAAAATTATTATTATTTTTTTTAAGTTCTGTTGATTAAGAACTTCTTACTCGTTTGTGTTACTTTGCTCCTTTGGGACTTTCAGAAGAAATTAAGAAAGAAGGATGTTCCATAAACTCAAAAATGAGTAAAGAGCTCCTGATATTAAGCGTCTCTATTTGGCTCTCTTTTTCATATAATATAAAATACTACACAGATGGTACTAGTTACTAGCCAGGCTGGCTATTGCTTGAGTCCCTCTGGCAGATACTGGAAGGGTATCTCTAGGATAGTAGTCTTTCTGCTTCTTCTTTTACATTCTGTGCCTTTCTCCTTAGCTCAAATGTTTTTTTGGCAGAGCATCTCCAATATAATTAATAATATTGTTTGTGTCATGTCTGAAGTTTTACTCTGATTAGGAATTTCATTTTTTAGAAGATCTCATGTCTACTTGGTGATATCACTTGCCATATCTCACTGCTAGGAAGAAGACTGCATGTCATTACTTACCCAAAGAACAGCTTGCTTTTTCAGGAAGTCTAAAGGGCCATCTCTACAACTCAGCTCTGAAAGAAACTGGTATGCCAAAAGGGTGCCATGTAGTTCTAGCAAATCTAGAGTTCGATTTTATGAGCTTAGCTTTTTACTTCCAGACTTTCAAATAACTTATTTCTAGACATTTTTATAATCTCTGACTATGTTACACTCTTACTTTCTAGACTAATTAATGAAGATCATTTGGGGCTTTGGAAGTTAGTTTTTACTTGCAAAAAAAAATCAAACAACAAAGCCAACAAAACAAACAAAAACAGTGACATGGAGTCACTGTATTTTCTAAGCATTTAATTGCTGTGTATATAACATGTAGTGAAGAGATTGATCCTCTGAACAGAAGCAGCACATTCAGCTCACAGATGGTTTTCTTTTTGCCAAAGCCCTCAGGCTATGCTTCCTTCTCTTATCCTACCAGACCTTTGCTGCCTATCTTGCCTTGCTTTCTCTCCAGAATCCATGCAGGTCATGTGAAAAGCACAGTGCTTTTGGTGATTGTTCACATAGCAGTGTCTGAAGCTTAAGAAACTCAATTAGGTTTGTAAACTCTTTTATCTACTTGCTCATTCCCAGCATCAGGAATTTCCTCCTTGTTGATTTACCTCCCTACTCAGGTAGGTCTACAATTCCCTCTGCTTCCAGTAAGATCTCAAAGTGCCAAAATTGTTTTCTATGAATATTTATCCTTTTAGGAAAGAGATAGGACAGTTATATCCAGGAGCACTTGAAGCATTGCAAGTATTATTGTCTATCTGACTTTTTGACCAGCAAATCAACACACCAATACTTGTTTTAAAATAATAAATAAAGCTCTTGGCATTGTCTTGACTTTATTTATAGTTTTATACTAACTTGGACTGTTTTGTAGCTTGGGAATTATTTTCTGTGTTTGTGTATGGGAACTGCTGAGTCAGGGCCTGAACCTCTGATTGATCACCTGAGGCGAGCCATGAGTCAGCCAGAGGAGCACAGGTGAAGGCAATTCACCTGTGCTGCTGGAAGGGGTGGAGCCTGGCTGCACCCCTCCTAGACCTATTTAAGAGCTGGCTACCAGAGGGGAAGGATCTCTTCTGGAGATTGCCTCTCTTGGTGTTTTGTGGTGAGCCCAGCTGAAGGGTAAGCTCTTCCACTTATTCTCTTTTTGTTATTGTTGTCTACTTTGCCTAGCATTCTTGATTATATTGTGATTATAACATCTTGATATCTATTGATTATACAATTA